>NC_091950.1:400259043-400309043 GCF_031021105.1 Erythrolamprus reginae | reverse complement strand
TTTTGATCCCAACTCCCAAATGCCACTAAAATACATTTTGAATGAATTTTAATACAAGATGAGGAAGATGAAAAATGCTGGATTAGCAACCTCTAGCAAATAAATCAGAGGGAAAAATGTGTATTTCCACTGCTTGTTATTTGCGAATTTCATTTTGATCTTCTTGCAAGCCTTCATGGTTTTTAAGAATAAAATTAAGGCATAATAAATCTTTTAAATAATAACTAGGTTAAAAAGTAAATAAATTCAAATGCTAATGTATTTATTCTTTCTACTCCATTTCTTCCTCTGACTTTCCCCCTATTTGTAATCCTCGGAGAGGGGAGGCATACAAATCTAATAAATAATTATTATTATGTGTTTTAGAACTAAACTACATGCTGGCTAGCTTTACCCATTAAGTTACGCTGTGAACCCCAGTTTAAAACCTATGGATGGATTCCTACAACATCCTAAACTAGGGGTAGGCCATGTTGGCTCTTCTATGACTTGTGGACTTCAATACCCAGAATTCCTGTGCCAACCATGCTAGCTCAGGAATTCTAGGAGTAGAAGTCTGCATTTCATAGAAGAGCCAACTTTGCCTACCCCTGTCCTAAACCATTTACTTTTTTGGAGTTGATGTTACAGGAATGTCAAACTCAAGGTCTGGGGGCTGGATCTGGCCCATGGGGCCCCTGGGGAAACAGTGATGGATTAGCCCGCAATGCCAGCAAAAGTGGGTGATCAGGAGGGTTTCCTGTGGAAATGGAGCCTAGGGATCCCACACATGGCCCGCCTGGGCTCTTTCTCTGGTAGAGGGCTGCAGGAGGCGGTCACAGCTGAAAACAGAGCCTCGATGAGTGACAGAATGCTGATCACGCCCACCACAGCCATATCCTTCAGGTCAAACACAACCCTGATGTGGCCCTCAATGAAATTCAGTTTGAGACCCCTGATATAGTAGAAGGTTTATATTTTGTCTTTCTACTTTCCTAAATAGACATTCAGATGCACACACACACACACACACACACACACATACACACACACACACCCCTCTCCAGAAGTGGTGAATGCTCCATTACTGGGCATTTTAAGAAAAAGAATAGAATAGAATAGGAATAGAATAGAATAGGAATAGGAATAGGAATAGGAATAGGAATAGGAATAGAATAACAGAGTTGGCAGGGGCCTTGAAGGTCTTCTAGTCCAACCCCCTGGTTAGACAGGAAATTCTAGACCACTTCAGACAAATAGTTATCCAACAGTTTCTTAAAAACCTCCAGTGTTGGAGCATTCACAACTTCTGGAGGCAAGTTGTTCCACTGGTTAATTGTTGTAACTGCCAGAAAATTTCTCCTTAGTTCTAAATTGCTTCTGTCCTTGATTAGTTTCCACCCATTGCTTCTTATCCTACCTGTTGAGTCCCCGTACTGAAGAGGCAGGTTTAGTGACAACAGCTCTTTAAGCTTGTGAAGTGAATCCAGCAAAAAGCCAGCCGGGAGACTCTCCTTTAAATAGAGGACTGGCGGCTGAGGGAACCAATCAGCGTTCTTTATTCTCCCGCTCTGCAAAGTGGGCCTCAGTGGAAACAGCTTGCTACCATGCAAATCGTAACACATAACACTACCGTCAGATGCTTTGGAGAATAGCTTGACTCCGTCTTGTTTGTGGTGGCCCCTAAGATATTGGAACACTGCTATCCTGTCTCCCCTAGTCCTCCTTTTCAGTAAACTAGACATACCCAGTTCCTGCAACCTTTCTTCATATGTTTTAGCCTCCAGCCCCCTAATCTGCTTCTGTGCATGCATAGAGGGTCATTTGCATGACTTAATGGGGGTGCACGAATGAACAAAGTGAGAGCATGCACACAAAATACACACTTCTGGCGCAATGCAAACTGGTAGGTGTTCTGCCGGGGTCTCTGGTAGAAGCCTCCCAAAAATTCACGGGTACAAATTTCAGACACACACACATTTGAAAATTCAAAACAATATCGTTTATCACAAAATTCAAAAGAAACAAAGCACCCTTTTTGTATTGCAAAGAGCACTCTTCCCCAAAACAACCTTGTCGGCTGTACAAGTCCCTTAATCAGTCCTTAAGTACTTAGCTAGTAGCTGTGAAGAAACATCACAGCCCTCCTTCTTCCCACAAAGTGAAACACACACACACTTTACTCTGCTTTGGTGTCAAAGGCGTGAAAAATCCACAAACAAAGTTCAGACACAGCGAGGCACGATCCTGAAGAACTGTGATCAAATAATCTTCCACAACGGCCAAACTAGCATGCTGATATTTATAGCAGCAGCTCTAATTACTGGAGCCCCCACCCAAACACAGGTGGCTTCTCTTATCTCCTGTAATATTTCCTCAGTTGGTCTCTTTGATGCATAAGTCTGTGCCTGCATGGGTCTAACCATCATCTGAATCAACTGAAGATAATGGAGATTGGCTTCCTGGGCTGTGTGCCAAGCCCCCCTCTTCCAAGTCACCCCCACCTTCTTCTTCGTCCGAGGAAACTGCACTCCCTGACTCTACCGGCAACAAAACAGGCCTAGGACATGTTGACGTTTCCCCTGCCTCCACCTCCACATTCCCTGGGGCAGGAGCTGGGCCAGAGCCAACCACATCAGTAGGGAAGGTAAGTAGAACCCACCCACCCCGGTAGGTATGTGCTACAATAAAGTATTTGGGGCAGTTATCTTCTATGCTGTGGTGTGTCTATTTGGAAAATAAACAACCCTCCTATTTTATGCACTTGGAGCAGGACCTACAATTTGAGGAGTAAAGAGTTTTGTGCCGTGAAAACTATATCCTAAAATTCAAAGAGCGCAGGAAAGAGAGACAGCTGCTAAGGGAGAGAAAGAGCTCTAATCAGAGATATCTGATCCCAGAGGTAGTAATAACCAGAACTTTTGACAAGGCAAAATGTTAAAAGATAGTTTTCAAGACTTTCTAAGACTCTTTCTCATGCTGAATAATTTGCAAAACCAGCAATGAAAGAGACAGAGGGGAGGGGAGATAGTGTGTTCTGAGGCATCATAAAAATGTTTCCGACTGAGAGAGGTGTTATAACTTTTTTAAAAATATAGAAAATGTACAAAGAACTGAGAAAAAGGTGCCATTTCTTCGGTTGATCGGCATTACTCTAATACTTTGTTTACAACAGTTTTTCCTCTATTATGACCCATCTCTCTGGAATTTGCTTAGTTTATCTGGCCTTGGGATGACTCCATGTGGGCAGCCTCGACTGTTTTCTTTGTGTCCTTCTTCAGCCAAAAGAGGAAGGACAACACTTTTCTAAAATATTGTCATTTTGGTTTTAATGGGCTAATTTCTCCTTCTGAGTTATCATAATTCAAATTTAATGAAACATGCTGTATAAAATTAAAACACAAAAGAGAGGGAGAAAGCAATACCAAAATGAAACACACCATTAAGCTTGTGAACAGAAAAATAAATGGAGGTACACACTGGAGGACGATGTCCTTATAATCAGAGTGTCATTAACTTCTAATGCTGTGGCTGGACCCTCAGAAAGCAGAAATAGGGATCTCGGCTCAAAAATGTTCTAAGGTTTTTTTTTAAGTAAGCTCCCTCAGGCATCTTTCATGAAAGAGTCTGCCAGAAGATTTTTGAACAGTGTTACAGGTGAGCCTCTGATGTTGTGCAAAGATTATGTGATGAACTTTTCAGTGCCTGCAGGCTCAAGCAATTATTCTGTTTGCAAACTGCCTTGCAGCCTTTCCACCATTCCATCTTATGAGTATTTACGAAATGGAGTGAGGAGTGTATGAAATTATCAGTAGGTCTGAAGGAGTGCAGTTTGGAAGGTGGCAATGGTTAGTTAGTTAGCTAGTTAGCTAGTTAGCTAGTTAGCTAGTTAGCTAGTTAGCTAGTTAGCTAGTTAGCTAGTTAGCTAGTTAGCTAGTTAGCTAGTTAGCTAGTTAGCTAGTTAGCTAGTTAGCTAGTTGGTAAAGAGAAAAGAAGCCAACAGAAAATGTCCTTACAAATCAGGAAAACACTGGAACTCCAAATAGATACATTAAGGCAATTGTTCATACAGAAACACAGGATGCTTAATGCCAGACGAGGCTGTTGAGATAACAGACATACACCTCCCACGGGTCTTCAAGACTGCTGGGCCACGAGCCAGGAACAAAAACGCTGAGAGAAAATGCAGATAACAGCAACTCCACTCTGATAACACTCCACGCTGCTGAAAGGGTTTGCATGCCTTATAAACCCTTCTCTGCTAATGAGGACCACACCCAACCCCCTGGTGTTCCTCATTCAGCGCTGATAATATCTACGTAATTGATTTCTCCTTTGATCTATGTGTCTCTGTCACATACTAATGATAGCTTGTGCTTCATCATCCAATGACTCCAGGGACTCCAGAGAATCCAAGCTACTTGCTCGAGATAGCCCTTCCCCAGGGTTCCCAGGCCTTTCTTCCTCGTCACTTTCCTGACTGCTATCTCCCCTGTCTGGCTGCCAAGAATTCTCCTCTCCGCTCTCAGCCTCCCCCGGGCATGGAGCCAGCAGAGACGCAGCTGGTCTTTGATCTTGCTCAGGCTGAACCACAACACTATCTATCTATCTATCTATCTATCTATCTATCTATCTATCTATCTATCTAT
Organism: Erythrolamprus reginae; assembly: GCF_031021105.1. Classification (NCBI taxonomy): domain Eukaryota; kingdom Metazoa; phylum Chordata; class Lepidosauria; order Squamata; family Dipsadidae; genus Erythrolamprus; species Erythrolamprus reginae. The sequence goes on along the minus strand of NC_091950.1, from coordinate 400,304,415 downwards.
CTATCTATCTATCTATCATTTGGATTTCTATGTTGCCCTTCTCCGTAGACTCAGGGCAACTCCCAACAAGAATCAATACGAAAATAGAGCATATAAGAAACCCAAGCTTAAAAAGTAATCTTAAAACCCAGTTATTAAAAAACAATCCTACACTTTCATCCCATCACTAACAAGGCTGCTGGCAAAGGTGAGTTTTTAAAACGAATCTCTGGAGGGAGTTCATTCCAAAGAGCTGGGGCCACCACAGAAAGCAATGCCTTGACTTGGACTTTGATTTAAGTTTGGATGTTACCTGGAACCCTAACAAGGTACGACCTCACTTGGAATACTGTGTTCAGTTCTGGGGGGCCCAATTTAAACAGGACATTGATAAACTAGAGCAAGTTCAAAAGAGATTTACAAGGATGGTGAGTGGCCTGAAAACCATGTCCTATGAGGAACGGTTAAAAGATCTAGGGATGTTTAGTCTGCAAAGGAGAAGACTGAGAGGAGACGATAGCTGTCTACAGATATCACAGAGCAGAGGGATCAGCATTGTTCTCATTAGCACATGGAAGGACTAGAAACAATGGAATGAAGCTGTAAGGGAGCACCTCATCTGTTTGGAACCCATATCACATCTCAGACATTAACACCCTTGAAAATGTCCAAAGATACTTCACCAGAAGAGCCCTTCACTCCTCCACTCGAAACAGAATACCCTACGAAAGCAGACAATCAATCCTTGGTCTTGAAAGCTTAGAACTAAGACGTCTTAAACAAGATCTAAGTATTGCCCACAAGTTCATATGCTGCAACGTCCTGCCTGTCGGCGACTACTTCAGCTTCAACCACAACAACACAAGAGCACACAACAGATTTAAACTTAATATTAACCGCTCCAAACTTGACTGTAAAAAATATGACTTCAGTAACTGAGTTGTCAAAGCGTGGAACTCATTACTGGACTCCATAGTGTCATCCCCAAACCCCCAACACTTTACCTTTAGATTATCTACGGTTGACCTATCCAGATTCCTAAGAGGTCAGTAAGGGGCGAGTACAAGTGCACTAGAGTGCCTTCCGTCCCCTGTCCTATTGCTCTCCTATATCTCCTATACCTTTCTCCTATTCCTATATCTCTTCTTCTATTCTTTCATTGATATGTTCTATTACTATACCTTCTTTTCTATTATTTCTTAGATATATTTTACTATGAGTATCTCCTCTATAACCTTCATCATGTATTTTACTATGTGTATATAGATATATACCCACTAAAACCCACATTGTGTATTGGACAAAATAAATAAATAAATAAAAAATAGATATCAGAAAAAACTTTCTAACAGTAAGGGTGATAAACCAGTGGAACAGTTTGCCACAGGAGGTGGTGAGCTTGCCTTCACTGGAGGTCTTCAAACAGAGACTGGACAGTCATCTTTCTGGGATGGTTTGATGAATCCTGCATTGAGCAGGGGGTTGGACCTGATGACTCTCGAGCTCCCTTCCAACTCTATGATTCTATGAACTGGATTAGCTTGTTATGGGAAACCAGATTGGTTAATCTGAACACCTGAAATCCAAGGGGCAATGTGGATTAAGGGCATTTGAGCCACATCTTGTTTACCCATCTATTCAGCCATGATTTATGAGACAATGATAGTTATTTGATGTTCCACCTGGAGAAATGGAGAGAAGGTTGTGTCTCATGGGTGATTAATTGCAATCCACCTGGTGGGACATGTAATTAGAATTTGGTGTTTATATTCACGTAAATGTCTCATCTTTATACTGCCATCTCGTAGTTGTTGTTTTACAGGGAGAGAAAAAAAAATCCCTCTATTCATATGTCTGAGAGCAAAGCAAGTGAAGGGGGGAAAATTTATGGAAGATCTGCAGGAAGACATGAGATTAATGCCTTCCTTTTATCCAGCGACCCTGACAACTCTGGGCTTCAAATTAGATGTGTTTGAAATACAGCCCCCTATTTGCTACCTGGCATGTGTGTATATTGGGGCGAAGGGAAGGGAAGGCAATGTGAGTTCTTTAAAAAATAAAATAGCCAAAATATGGCCTGGATCTTCTTAATCCAGCAAGATTGATACCAGCTTTCTTTCTGTTCTGGCATTCGCTGTGCCTCTTAAAGATGCTTCTGTCCCCAAAGCCTCAAGTAACAAAAAAAGAGAAGAGAATATTATGGCTATCAGCCAAGCAATTCTGCTTGTGACCTTCTGCACTTAGTAAGAGAGGACATCGAGAAAAATAGTGAAGAATCTGGCAGGCTTGAAGGAATTGCAAAAAACAGGAGATGTTATTGGTATTCTGGAAACACTTGTGGGCAAGTAAAAGAAACAGGCCTCCGATGAAAAGGAAAATGCTACTGCCTTGGATGAATTTTGAGCCACCCAGTTCCAAATCTACAATATTCATCAGCAGTATGAATATTGCATAGATAGCAAATCTCAACTAGCAAATTGCTCTGTCCTACACATTGGGAAAAAGGATCTGAACTCCAAATACGAACTGAATAATCAAATTATCACAGATAATCCCCACGTGGTTAAGGACCTCGGTATACTAATAACAAAAGATTTAAGTGCCAAAGCCCACTGCAAAAACATAGCCAAGAAGGCTTCAAGAGTTGTAAACCCAATCCTACGTAGCTTCTGCTCTGGCAATCTCACACTACTTACCAGAGCTTACAAAACTTTTGCCAGACCCATCCTTGAATACAGCTCATCCGTTTGGAACCCATATCACATCTCAGACATCAACACCCTTGAAAATGTCCAAAGATACTTCACCAGAAGAGCCCTTCACTCCTCCACTCGAAACAGAATACCCTACGAGACTAGACTTTCAATCCTGGGCCTAGAAAGCCTAGAACTAAGATGCCTTAAACAAGATCTAAGTATTGCCTACAAGATCATATGCTGTAACGTCTGCCTGTCGGCAACTACTTCAGCTTCAGCTTCAGCTTCAACCACAACAACACAAGAGCACACAACAGATTTAAACTTAATATTAACCGCTCCAAACTTGACTGTAAAAAATATGACTTCAGTAACCGAGTTGTCAAAGCGTGGAACTCATTACCGGACTTCATAGTGTCATCCCCAAACCCCCAACACTTTACCCTTAGATTATCTACAATTTACCTATCCAGATTCCTAAGAGGTCAGTAAGGGTCGAGTACAAGTGCACTAGAGTGCCTTCCGTCCCCTGTCCTATTGCTCTCCTATATCTCCTATACCTTTCTTCTATTCCTATATCTCTTCTTCTATTCTTTCATTGATATGTTCTATTACTATATCTTCTTTTCTATTATTTAAGTAAGTAAGTAAGTAAGTAAGTAAGTAAGTAAGTAAGTAAGTAAGTAAGTAAGTAAGTAAGTAAGTAAGTAAGTAAGTAGACCCAGTGATAGAGGGGAGATAGACATACATACCATACATACATGTGTGTGTGTGTGTGTGTGATTTTTTTGTTGAATCACCCTGATATATTGAAGGAACATCACAGCTCCTTTTTTGACTCTCGGCCCCACGAGGCAGATAAGTTTTTTTATAGCCAACAACTATAATCTATGTGTGTAACATATTTTTTTCTGATAATGAAAAGGAAGGGAGACTACTATAGATTTATTTTGGGCCTACTTGCCTTCATCATCACAACAGAAGAATTCAGCTGAGCTATCAGAGAAGTAAAGAATTCTCTCCTCTCTCTCTTTGTCTTCAGTATTAACTTCCTCTTCAATGAATTTTGATTTCTCTACTCTGATCTGTCTTTTTAAAAATTGTGAGCATCTGGGGAGACTATGATTGGTATTAAATATTGTACAATATCATGCACATTTTAGATGTTTGAGCTAAACCTGGAACTGCCCAATTTATGGCCCTTAGTTATTATGCTATGCCATCTATCCATCTGCCTGTCTATCTTTCTATCTCTTGTCCTTCATTCATGAGTAAGCCAAGCAGGAGACACATCATAAATTAGGACACTGCATTGTGAAGAAGAGAAATAATGTACATTACCATATAGAAAGCCTTCTCATAAGATTATTACAGCTTGATCAATGGTCCTGTAGGCTGATAATTCTGAGAGTTGAAATTCAAGCTATCTGGAGACCTCATGGTGAAGGAACAAACTCTGGAACCCCTAATCACAAGGGTGAACAAACTAGCAGCTTATTATTATTTAATTTGGCTTCCATGCCACCCAATCCCAAAGGACTCAGCTTGTCAAAGGCTCCTGGGCATCATCCTGGGGCCACCACAGAGAAGGCTCTTCCCCTGGGTCCCACCAGATGACATTGTTTCATCGACGGGGCCCGGAGAAGGCCAACTCTGTTGGACCTAACCGGTCGCTGGGATTTGTAAATTCATGGGCAAGTCAAGCCTTTCCATGAATGATAACACCTTCTTTATAGGCAGATTTGGTAAGAGCTGAAGAAATGACTGCTCCCCATTTGCTCCCCATTGAATAGCTGAGAAATAAGAAAGTTCAGCTAATAACATGCTGTTTCTCTAGTCTCAAACAAATGCAGCCTCCATCTCATTGTAAAGCATAAGCTTTCATCCACCAGCCTTCGTAATCTACATTGGCTTCTTCCTTCTGTTTGTAAAAGGGCTTTTTTTTCCTCTATGGGTTAAGCTGCAGTTTGATGAGAATAGAATTCAATGTGGCACACATTCAGGGTTGTCTCTCTCCATATCACTGGCAAGAAAAATATAAGAAAAATGTCTCGTTGCATCATTTTAATAGCTGCATCCACTTGAATATCCTATTCTCTCAGTGGTTTCCTTATGAACCCAGGTTGCAACGCCTTGGTTTCTTCAGCCTTGAAAGACGGCGTTTAAGGAGTGACTTGATTGAACGGGTCCAAAGATGGGCTACAAGAATGGTGGAAGATCTTAAGCATAAAACGTATCAGGAAAGACTTAATGAACTCAATCTGTATAGTCTGGAGGACAGAAGGAAAAGGGGGGACATGATCGAAACATTTAAATATGTTAAAGGGTTAAATAAAGTTCAGGAGGGAAGTGTTTTTAATAGGAAAGTGAACACAAGAACAAGGGGACACAATCTGAAGTTAGTTGGGGGAAAGATCAAAAGCAACATGAGAAAATATTATTTTACTGAAAGAGTAGTAGATCCTTGGAACAAAGTTCCAGCAGACGTAGTTGGTTTAACTGAATTTAAACATGCCTGGGATAAACATATATCCATCTTAAGATAAAATGCAGAAAATAGTATAAGGGTAGACTAGATGGATCATGAGGTCTTTTTCTGCCATCAGTCTTCTATGTTTCTATGATTCTAAGTACTGTATATAAAATCATGCATGGGATAGAAAAGGTGGATAGAGAAAAATTATTTTCTCTATCACACAATACTAGGACGAGGGGGCACTCCCTAAAGCTCACAGATAAGAGAGTGAGGACAAATCAAGGGAAATATTTCTTCACCCAGAGGGTTGTTGGTTTATGGAATTCACTTCTAGAAGAGGTCGTGACAGCTTTCAGCTTTGATAGCTTCAAGGCAGGATTAGACAGATTCATGGATGCCAAGTGTATCAGTGGTTATTGAAACAGATGTCCATGTGCCACCTTTATGTTGGTTGAGGCAGGCAGGATTCCCTTGAGTACCATTTGTTGGGGGTCAAGGGAAAGGGAGGGTCTTGCCTTCTCTTTTTGCTCAAGATCCCCAAGTACAATTGGTGGGCCACTGTGTGACACAGAATGCTGGACTCGATGGGCTTTGGCTTGATTCAGCATGGCTCTTCTGATGTTCTTATGTTTTGTAAACTTCACAAGCAAAGTATGCATCTAGTTTTCTTTATCAACTGCCCCAGTAGTGAGTTCTAAAGCCCTTTGCTACCAATTTGCACGCATGCACGCGCCCTTCTGCACATACGTAGAAGCGTCCCAGGCAGGTGGGTGGAGTTTCCTGTTTCCGGCATTACCGGTTCACAGAACTGGGCTGAACTGGAAGCAACCCACTACTTATCTGCCTCCCCTGACCCATTTTATTTATTTATTTATTTATTGGATTTGTATGCCGTCCCTTTCCGGAGACTCGGGGCGGCAAACAGCAACAATAAAGCAGTGTACAATAGTAGTCTGATGTTAGAAACAATTAAAAACCCATTAATATAAAAAACCAAACATACATACATACCTACCATGCATAGAATTGTAAAGGCCTAGGGGGAAGAGGGTCTCAATTCCCCCATGCCTGACAGTAGAGGTGGGTTTTAAGCAGCTTACGAAAGGCAAGGAGGGTGGGGGCAATTCTAATCTTTGGGGGGGAGTTGGTTCCAGAGGGCCGGGGCCACCACAGAGAAGGCTCTTCCCCTGGGTCCCGCCAAGCAACATTCTTTAGTTGACGGGACCCGGAGAAGATCCACTCTGTGGGACCTAACTGGTCACTGGGATTTGTGCGGCAGAAGGCGGTCCCTGAGATAATCTGGTCCGGTGCCATGAAGGGCTTTATAGGTCATAACCAACACTTTGAAACTGATCGGCAACCAATGCAGACTGCGGAGTGTTGGTGCAACATGGGCATATTTGGGAAAGCCCATGATTGCTCTCGCAGCTGCATTCTGCACGATCTGAAGTTTCCGAACATTTTTCAAAGGTGGCCCCATGTAGAGAGTGTTACAGTAGTCGAGTTTCGAGGTTTGGATCACCACTACTAATTTCCCTGGGAATTTATTTCTTTGCTGCTGCAATCCTAATAGATTCCTGCTTGTTCATTTGAGTGAAAGCAAAATAAACCAAACTCACAGGTTTAATCCACTTTGAGCCTGCATTGTAAATGATCACCATCTACAAACTAATCCACCATATTTTTCTCTGAATTCGACAAAAAATAATAATAATGTCAAGAAAAGGAAGACATGTTTGGGGAACTAGAAAAATTCCCATCAAAGATTGTTTATGAAAAGCTTCCAACACCCATATTAAATTGTTGTGCGAAGGGATTATACAGCTGCGAGTAGTCTTATTTTATTGCTGGAGTACTCAGAAGATACAAGAAACTCCCTTCTTCAGAATAGATTGAATTCAGTATTTTCCCTTTTTGAAGTCAGAGCTTTCCCTCAAAACTATAACTGGAGGAATATTCTGCTAAGCTTTATTTTTTTTTTAAAGTTATATGTCATTAAATTGTTCTCTGGTAGCAGGATTTAGTGAGATTAGTCTAAAACACCAGAGTTGAACATTAAAAAGAGGCATTCATTTCTTTGGAGAGCATTGGGGTAGACGTTTAGAATCTGTCACCTAATCTATCTACAAATGATTATTCACAAGTAACTGAAAAATATAAAGGAGTTTAATATTGTTTGCCTCATACTTTTCAAGGTAAAGGAGGTGATTTTTTAAGATTGAAGGCTGTTCATTGGTGGTATTGTTGTACCTCATGTATGATGCCATGCAGCATGTATAGAGTACATACTCTGGGTTTGCAATCCTTGTTTATTAAGGGTTCTGACAATGAGTTCTTTTACAACAGGGGTCTCGAACATGCGGCCTGCAGGACAATAGTTTGCAGCCCCCACCTCAATGTCAAAGTGTACTGTTAGTGCGTGTTGTGGTTAGCTCTGGCCCAGCTCCTGCCCCAAGGACTGTGGATGTGGGGGAGACATCCACATGCTGCAGGCCTGTTTTGCCCCCGGTGGAATCTGATGATGAAGGCTCCTCTGACCAAGAAGACATGAGTGACAGGGAGGAGGAGAGTGTGGCAGACAGCTCAGAAGGAGATCAATTATCTAGCTCCTCCTTGGATTCAGAACAAGAGTTAATGATACAGCCACGCATGAGGAGAGCGATGCATAGGCAACAACAACTGAGAGATTATTATCAAAGAAAATGAGGCCACCTGTGGTTGGGTGGGGCTGTGGTAATTAGTGAGGCTGCTATAAATAGCAGCCTGTGGGTTTGGCCATTGTGGAGGATTATCTGATCGTTGTGTTTCGTGACTGCTTTACTGACTTTGATCTTTGTGTGACTAGCGATCAGTTTCCGGTCACAATTCAAAGTGTTGGTTATGACCTTTAAAGCCCTGCATGGTATTGCACCAGAGTACCTCCGGAAGTGCCTGCTACCACACGAATCCCAGCGACCGATAAGGTCCCACAGAGTCAGCCTTCTCTGGGTCCCGTCGACCAAAAAATGTCATTTGGCGGGCCCCAGGGGAAGAGCCTTCTCTGTGGCGGCCCCGGCCCTCTGGAATCAACTCCCCCCAGAGATTAGAACTGCCCCCACACTCCTTGTCTTTCGTAAATTACTCAAGACCCATCTATACCGCCAGGCATGGGGGAGTTGAGACACCTTTCCCCAGGCTTTTTTATATTTATGTTTGGGTATGTATATGTTATTTGCTTTTTAAAAATATGATAGGGTTTTATGTGCTTTTTAATATTAGATTTGTTTTCGCTGGAATATTGTTTTTATTGTTGTGAGCCGCCCCGAGTCTTCGGAGAGCGGCGGCATACAAATCTAATAAATTGAATTGAATTGAATTGAACTCCCAGAATTCTCCAGTCAGCTATACAATGGCTATTCCTCAGGTATGCTGGCTGAGGAATTCTGGGAGTTGAAGTCCACAAGACTTAAAGCGGCCAAGGTTGAGAGACCTCTGGTTTAGGGAATCGCCTCTGAAAAGGCGTATTTGATTGACCTGTGATAACATTGGAATGTTTTTGTAACAGTTTTTCTTGTGGAAAACCTGATGCAGCCCAGCCTCCCCCAGCTTCTACCTCCAGCGGCCCCTGGGTAAATTGAGTTTGAGATCCCTGTTTTACAAGTAGTAATGTAGTAGGACAGGGGTGGCTTTTGGCCTACCTCACTGCCATTTTGCTTTCTGACGCACTGTGGGGGTTTCTTGTCTCCGGCACTACTAGTGCGCTCCCTGAGACTGGCACGAGCACACATCCAGCAGGCAAGTGCGCATCCATCCCCATGAGATTTGGCTTCCTGCACACGAACCGAAGCCAAATCTCATGTGAGGATGCTCACATGCATGAGATCTCACCGGTTTTCAGTGATTTCTTTGCTTCTGCGCATGCAGAAGTTCATTTATAATTATGGTTCATTTATGATTAACAGCCATGGTGGCACAGTGGTTAGAATATAGTATTGCAGGCAAACTCTGCCCATTGTCAGGAGTTCGATCCTGACTGGTTCAAGGTTGACACAGCCTTCCATCCTTCCAAGATTGGTAAAACAAGGACTCGGATTGTTGGGGTCAATATGCTGACTTTTTAAGAATGTTTAGAGAATGATGTAAAGTACTGTGAAGCGGTATATAAGTCTAAATCAGTGGTTCTCAACCTGGGGGTCAGGACCCCTTTGGGGGTCGAATGGCCATTTCATAGGGGTCGACTAAGACCATGGGGGGAAAACACAAATTTCTCATACTGTTAGGAACTAAAGCTTCTATTTTGGCACCTTGGAATATATTTTTACAATCCGACAAATCAGGCATTTACAGTGGAAGTGTCCCTCTGACCTTCCTGCCAATCTGCTTAAAGCTATCTTGGGATTTTTGGTACTAGACTTATGGTTGGGGGTCACCACAATATGAGTCTACAGAGAGGGGCGGCATACAAATCCAAAAAATAGATAGATAGATAGATAGATAGATAGATAGATAAATTAAAAAAAATGAGGAACTGGGAACTGTATTAAGGGGTCGCAGCATTAGAAAGGTTGAGAACCACTGGTCTAAATGCTACTGCTGCTGCTATTAAAAGGAAAGGAAATAGTTTACTATCTTTTCAATGGAGACAGCAAAAAGAGAATCGCTAGCAGGAAAAAAAAAAGCCATAGGATTGTTGTTTTATTGTTTTACAAAATTGTGAAGAACAGGAAGAACAGCTCAAACTGAAGCTTGACACTGAGAGAAACCAAATGCTCATCTACTTTGAATGAATTCAAGGATCCAGGGCCAAATAAATCGCATTATGCTGTTAAATGCAAATTTAAATAGCAGGGTACTGAAGAAACGTGCTAATGGATGGGCTGAACCTTTAGGTGTTATCCTTGAGAAATCCTGGAAAATGGATAAATTGACTGATAACTGAAGGAGGGCTAATGTTGTCCCTATTTTTTAAAAAGCTGAAAAAAAGAGAGTCTACTGAACATAGTTTACATCCCCTGCCATTGCTATCTGGGGGATCAGTACCAGTTCAGTCTCTTAAGTACTTCACAATCGAAATGATAATTGCCAGAAGTCAGCCCAGATTTGTCAAGAGGAACTTTGTCAAACTAAGCTTATTTTGTGTTGATCAGGTAATTTCCTTGACAGATTGCAAGAAAGCTCTAGATGTCATGTATCTTCATATCAGCAAAGTGTCTGATCAAGATTCCCATGACATTCTGATTAAAAAAAATACTTTATTGATTATATACATTAAAAAGACATAGAAAGACAAAACAACAATACAGCATTTACAGAATGTATATACATATAATTCTATGAGTCAAAAAAGAAAAAAATAATAATAGCAAGAAAGAAAGTAATAACATATATACATTCAAAACAAAAATAAAGCATTATGCTTTATACATAGATTATTTTGGTATCAGAGCTTGTTATTTACACCTGCTCAATAGCAGTATACTTGATTTGCAGCTCATTCATTTATAACAGTATTTTCCCTTTGTTGATTGTTACACATACATGTTGTTGATTTTTCCGTTTAGCATATCCGTTTTTGTGAGATTATTTTCATTTTCTCTATTTTCTCTATGGTATAGTAGTGCATTATAATAACAGTATTTCCTCTTATTAACATTTTAATTTCTCTCTCTAAATTTGATGACTTGACTAAGCTACTTAAATGTACACTTCTGCTAGGTGGCAGCACCTTACTAGCCTTTGATGGGGTTTTTTAAATAAAAAGCTAAGAGAATAAAAAGTGGTAAGTACTTAAATGGGAAGCTAGGACAACTTAGACTACACTATTGCCAAGATAATTACTTGGATGTAACTATGAATTCATCAAGGGCTGAACTTGACATTAAGATTTCACTTTTTTTTTTTTTAAAGAAAAAGTGTGGGCTGAATGATATACAAATAAACAAAATCATGTCAAACCCCAACTAAAATATAATATAAATTAAGACCAAGCAAAACCCCTTGTGGCCAGAAACATCAAAGGATGCAATGCAGTAGAAACGATTTATGTATGTATGTATGTATGTATGTATGTATGTATGTACGTACGTACGTACGTACGTACGTACGTACGTACGTATGTATGTATGTTTGTTTGTTTGTTTGTTTATTTATTTATTTATCTATCTATCAGATTTGTATGCTGCCTCTCTCCGTAGACTCGGGGCGGCTAACAACAATAATAAGACAATGTAAACAAATCTAATATTTAACTTAATTTAAAACCCCCAATTTAAGAAACCAATCATACATACAGACATACCATGCATAAATTTTATAAGCCTAGGGGGAAGGGAAAGTCTCAATTCCCCCATGCCTGACGACAGAGGTGGGTTTTAAGGAGATTACGAAAGGCAAGGAGGGTGGGGGCAACTCTGATATCTGGGGGGAGTTAGTTCCAAAGGGTCGGGCAGCCAAAGAGAAGGCTCTTCCCCTGGGTCCTGCCAAACGACATTGTTTAGTTGATGAGACCCGGAGAAGGCCAACTCTGTGAGACCTAACTGGTCGCTGGGATTCGTGCGGCAGAAGGCAGTCCCGGAGATATTCTGGTCCGATGCCATGATGGGCTTTGTAGGTCATAACCAACACTTTGAATTGGGACCGGAAACTGATCGGCAACCAATGCAGACTGCGGAGTGTTGGTGTAACATGGGCATATTTAGGAAAGCCCACGATAGCTCTCGCAGCTGCATTCTGCATGATCTGAAGTTTCCGAACACTTTTCAAAGGTAGAGAGCATTACAGTAGTCGAGCCTCGAGGTGATGAAGGCATGAGTGACTGTGAGAAGTGACTCCTGGTCCAGATAGGGCTGCAACTGGTGCACCAGGCGAACTTGGGCAAATGCCCCCCTCACCACAGCTGAAAGATGTTTCTCTAATGTGAGCTGTGGATCGAGGAGGACGCCCAAGTTGCGGACCCTCTCTGAGGGGGTTAGTGATTCCCCCCCCCCAGGGTAATGGACGGACAGATGGAATTGTCCTTGGGAGGCAAAACCCACAGCCACTCCGCCTTATCAGGGTTGAGGTTGAGTCTGTTGACACCCATCCAGGCCCCAACAGCCTCCAGGCACCGGTACATCACTTCCACTTTTTATTAAGGAACCAGCGACCAATTTAAATTGACCTTTTGTGCAGCTTACAACTAGCATTTTTTGAAGAGAGTGTTAGCAGTGTTTTTTAAACATAGGTCTCTCCTGCTCTTTCAAAAAAGCATTATAGATGCATATCTAGCTCTATCCAAATCCCACATTTAGACTGGACAAATTTTTCAGGAAGTCCTATTGGCTATCTCCTGCAGTAAAAGCTGAAAAGGAATGGAAGACATTGCCTAAAAACTAAAGGGGGTGGTGGTGAAGTGTTTGTGATTGTCTAGAGTCTAGACTGGCCAGGAGAAGCTGGGCACATCCTAGTCCCTAACTTAAGCACATCACTGTTGATATTCATGGCAAACTGCCCACCGGAAAGACAGGGAAAACCCTTTCAAAACTGCATCTGCTGTGATATCAGTTAAGAAAAAAAGAAATAAAAGGAAGGAGCTGGGAATGCTTAGCCTGAGACATGAAAGTGTGAACAGACAGTAGGCAACACAATGACACACTCCAAGTACAGTGGAACCCCGACATAAGAGCTGCTCTACTTAAGAGCAACTCGAGATAAGAGCTGGGAGGGGAGAGATATTTTTGTTCTACTTACAAGCCCAAATTCGAGATACAAGCGCCAAGGAGCTGTCTCCTGAAGCCAAACGCTAACTTCCGCGTTCGGCTTCAGGAGACAGCTGCGAAGCGGCGCGTGTGTTTTAAAAGGTTCGGGGGGCTCGGGGGGGTGCTTGCAGCTTTCTTTCTTGCTCTTTTTCTTTCTCTCTTTTACCTTCCCTTCCTCTATTTCTTCTTTTCTTTCTCCTTCCCACCTTCTTCCCTCCCTCCCTCCCTTCACTCATTCCTCTCTTACTCTCCCCTTTCATAAGTTTCCTTGCTTCCTTCCTCTGTTCCTGTCCCTTCCCCCTTTCTTTCTTTCTTTCTTTCTTTCTTTCTTTCTTGCTCTTTTTCTTTCTCTCTTTTACCTTCCCTTCCTCTATTTCTTCTTTTCTTTCTCCTTCCCACCTTCTTCCCTCCCTCCCTCCCTTCACTCATTCCTCTCTTACTCTCCCCTTTCATAAGTTTCCTTGCTTCCTTCCTCTGTTCCTGTCCCTTCCCTCTTTCCTTCCTTCCTTCCTTCCCACCCTCCGTCCATTCATTCACCCATTCCTCTCTTGATCGCTTAAAGCCGGTCCCTGGTGCAAAAAGGGTTGGGGACCTCTGTCCTACAGGATTGGGTGGCAGAGAAGTTGAACATATGTAAATTTAAAAGTTTAAGAAAGTTTACAAGTTAAGTGAAAGAAACTTCATTATTCATTTATATGTACATGTACATTTCTTCATTAAAAACATGTCTTTCTGCATAATTTAGACTAACTTTGTGAGTTTTTTGAGGGCTGGAACCAATTAAAATTATTTACATTAATTCCTATGGGGAAAAGTCGTTCGAGATAAGAGCTGCTCGACTTAAGAGCCCAGGTCCGGAACAAATTAAACTCGTATCTCGAGGTACCACTGTACTTGAAAATATATCACCAGATATCCAGGTTAAGAGCTGCTCTCCAGATTTCTAGTATGGAGGAACCAATACAAATAGGCTTAATTTTTTCCCTATTAAATTCTGTCTGATTCTCAAAGGCTGCCTGGACAAGTTCCTGCAGTTTTTCTTGGCAAGGCTTTCCAGATGCGATTTGCCACTGCCTCCTTCTTAGGGCTAAAGTGATGGTCTCCAAATCACCTAGCTGACTTTGTATGAGGGTCGCCCAGAAAGTAATGCACCACATTTTTTTCTTCAACAATTATTTATTGAACACAATGAAACTTACACACAAGAAAGAATGGTGTTTCTTCTACGCTCCCTATTTTCCCACCCAATCTCCAACCCGTTCTATGGCCTTCCTCCAGCAAGACACAAGGGCGTGTATGCCCTGTCGGTACCACTCCTTGTTCTGGCCACGAAGCCTTGGAGCTCTGCCGAACCGTCTTCTAATGGCTTCACCCTCTGTGCCCAGTGACTAACCGTACTTCTGTCGACTGCAGATTCTCCATAAACTTTACACAAACATTTGTGAATGTTCCCAACAGTTTTTTTCTCCGCAGTGAGAAATTCAATAACACACTGCTTGAAACATACAGTACATCACTTACAGACGCCATTTCAAAACACTACTGCAGCTACGCTATCTGTCTGAAGAAACACAAAATTTACACACACACTCCTGACAATTCAAATAATGTATATCTAAAGTTTTGCATTCGTACCATTACCGTAGGCTGAGAAAAAAAATGTGGTGCATTCCTTTCTGGGCAACCCTAGTATAAACATCCAGCAATGTTCAATCTTTCATACTGTACTGTACAGTATGGTACATACTGTAAATTCTCTGCTATGGCACATTAGCTAACCATGACCTGCTTCTCAGCTTCACCAGAGCTTATGATCCAACTCTTTATATATATATATAAATATATATATAAAATATATAAAATATATACCGTATATACTCGAGTATAAGCCGACCCGAGTATAAGCCGAGGCACCAGTTTTTGCCACAAAAACTGGGAAAACTTATTGACCCGAGTATAAGCCGAGGTTAGAAAATGCAGTGGCTACTGGTAACTTATAAAAATGGAAACCAATAAAATTACATTAATTGAGACATCAGTAGATTAAATGTTTTAGAATATTTATTTTAAAGAAAACCAGTAAACTAGCTCTGTAAATTTAAAAGAGGGTAAACAAAAGCAATCTGGTAATAACAATAAATTAAAAAGTAAAAAAAGTAGCTCAATCAGCAACCAAGCTAAAACCTATTTCTAAACCTAACCCAGGGCTCTTTAAACTTGACAGTTTTAAGACTAGTGGACTTCAACTCCCAGAATTCCTGCACCAGCCATGCTACTTCAGGAGTAGGAGTTGAAGTCCACAAGCCTTAATCTTTCCAGGTTTGAAGACTCTTGCATTTCTAACCCTAACCCAGGGCTCTTTAAACTTGACAGTTTTAAGACTAGTGGACTTCAACTCCCAGAATTCCTGCACCAGCCATGCTACTTCAGGAGTAGGAGTTGAAGTCCACAAGCCTTAATCTTTCCAGGTTTGAAGACTCTTGCATTTCTAACCCTAACCCAGGGCTCTTTAAAATTGAGTTTTTAGAAGCCTGGAGAGAGCTCATGCTGTTCCCCTCCCCCCCTTTAGCTTGCTGGCTGGCTCGTTGGCTGGATCTTCCACCCCTGATCCTCCCTCCTCCTCGTCTCCCTTTACTGCTCCATGTGTTGTGCAGGGAAGCAGATTTGCTAAAGAGATCCACTTGGGACGACAGCAGGGGGAGGAGGAGGAAAGGAACGAGCTGTTCTCCTCCTCCTTCCCCAGCTGCCCTACCAAGTGGATCCCTTTAACAAATCTGCTTCTCTCTCCGGTTGGGGGCTTCTAAAGCCTGGAGAGAGTTCATGCCGTTTCCCCCACCCCCACTTTAGCTTGCTGGCTCTCTCCTCCCCCATTTCCCTTTATTGCCCCATGTGTTGTTCCGGGAAGCAGATTTGCTAAGGGAGGGCAGCAGGGAATGCTGGAGGAGGAGGAGGAGATCCAGAGTAGCCTGCAGCCGCAGAGGAAAAGGAGGAAGAGGAAAGAAAGAAGAACCCTCGCCGACAGCATAATTATTTATTTAAGTACCGGTATTTTTAAAATAAATTTAAACTCCTTGTAGTGGCAGGAGAGCGAGAGAGAGAGAAACGAGCCTTTTCCTCGGAGGAGCAGTTGGCTGGCGTCTTTGCTTGAGCCGGGGAGAGGAGGCAACGGCCCCACCCTCCCCACAGCCGCTCTCCTAGAGAAGCAGCTGTGGGGAGGGTGGGGCCGTTGCCTCCTCTCCCCGGCTCAAGCAAAGACGCCAGCCAACTGCTCCTCCGAGGAAAAGGCTCGTTTCTCTCTCTCTCGCTCTCCTGCCACTACAAGGAGTTTAAATTTATTTTAAAAATACCGGTACTTAAATAAATAATTATGCTGTCGGCGAGGGTTCTTCTTTCTTTCCTCTTCCTCCTTTTCCTCTGCGGCTGCAGGCTACTCTGGATCTCCTCCTCCTCCATTCCCTGCTGCCCTCCCAAGTGGATCTCCTTAGCAAATCTGGAGCTTCTGTCTTCTCGCAAGTGCCTCCTCTCCCCAGCTCAAGCAAAGGCGCCAGCCAACCACTCGAACGGCGCGCAAGAGGGGGAAAATGGGAAGCCGGTGAGGTGGGGGAGGGGTGAGAAGACAGAAGCACGAATCCCCCCCCCCTCACTGGCTTCCCATTGCATTTTTCCCTTCTTGCATGCCGTCGGAGCTGTGGGAGGGGTGGGGCAGGTGCCTCCTCTTCCCGGCTCAAGTAAAGGCACCAGCCAACCATAGCCCCAAGAGCTCCGGCATCATTGGAGCTGCGGAGGGTGTAAAAGTGTGACCTCCACAGCCCAGTCCCTGCGTCTAGTCTTCCCAAAGGCACCCCCGAAGCTGCCTCAGCAGGCACCTGCAATAGCTCCCTCCCCCGCCCAAGCCAGAAATGTCTGCCGGGCTCCTGCGGGGCGCCCTCTTGTGGTGATTCGGCGCCCTCTTGTGGTGACCCGAGTATAAGCCGAGGTCGGGTTTTTCAGCCCATTTTTGGGCTGAAAAACTCGGCTTATACTCGAGTATATACGGTATATAAAATTCGACACAAAAATATGTAACCCTTCCCTGGTGCAGAGCTGAAGGGATTGGATACTGTAGCCTAGAGGATAATCCTCTGCCTTACAAGGCAAAGGTTGCAGGTTCAAGTCCCACTGGGTATGGCTAGCTGATGAGGCCAAAATAAGGCTGAAATAGGTCTATCCTAGTCTCCCTTAATTTTCAAATTCAGCAAAAAAAACAACAACCCATGTGACATATATATATATGAAAGATTTAAACAGGCAATATTCTTTCTTTTATTTTATATTTAAAATTTGCTGGACACTCCTCAAGAGCAAGTTTCCAAAAGATAAGAATCGCAATGTCAACATTTAAATACTTATGAAAATACTCAATAAAATAAACACAATCATTAAAATAAATAATCAAGTCAACAATAAAGGCAAATGGCTGCATATTAATGCAAAGCTTGCTGGCAGCGCTGTGTGGTCCGATGTTGCCATAGTGACGTAAAGGGAAAAAAGAGGCCTCTTGAGCGAAGGGACCATAGCAGCATTTGAAAAAAAAATAGAGAAAGCCAAAAATCAACTGTGCATTTGCCCCCAGAGAAAATTCATAGACCTGTAGGCATGTTTTGGACATTGTCCAGTCCTTTATTGAGTTCAGGATTTTTTTTTTTTAAATAGATGCCTAACTTTCTCTTGAACAGGGTAGAATAGTGGCTCTCAACCTTTCTATTTTATTTTATTTGTTAGATTTGTATGCCGCCTCTTTCCGTGGACTCGGGGCGGCTATTGCTGCGACCCCTTAATATAGTTCCTCATGTTGTGGTGACCCCCAACCATAAGTCTAGCACCAATTCTCCCAACAGAGCTTAAACTGATTGGCAGGAAGGTCAGAGGGACACCCCCACTGTAATTGCCTGATTGGTTGTATTCAAAATTTGTTAGCTTTCTCACAAGTCTACCACACACAATAAAATGTCCCTTCATGTTTTCTGTATTTCCAACATTGATTTGAAATACCTTTTTACATTTTCATAATTTATTTGGTATCGTAGATCAGCAACACATTGTTTTATTTAAAAAATTCTCTTGAATTATGACACAATGTAAATTTAATTCCATTACTCATGTTCTTTTCCACATGTCCATCTCTATGTTATGTCCCAAATTAACAACTCATTTTGTCACATAATTACTAACCTGTTCAGCTTCTGTTTCATATCTTACACAAAGCACATACATTTTTGCTATTAAATGTTCATCATTTGTACATAACTCTTAAGGTGTTTTTGACTTGATGATGGATTAACTTGCTGGAGTTTAATTGTTTGTGGTTCACCCTGTTAGTATGAGCAATTAATTTTTATTTATAGTCAAAGATGACACATCTATCTATCTATCTATCATCTATCTATCTATCTATCTATCTATCTATCTATCTATCTATCTGTCTGTCTATCATCTATATATATATAAAAAAATAAAAAGGAAGAAATACAAGTCTCATCATGAAATTAATTAAAATGAATGATGTTTACCATGGGTTAGAATCAAGTGTGTGAAAAGATTATATCAAAGATCTCTCCTTAATACTGAGAGTTTATATGCTGGCTTGAGTACTATAGAAGAGACACTGGCTATACATAATGAAACATACATTTATATCTTGATGATACAGAAAAAGCTGAATTGAAGGGACCGCAAAACAAGCTACTCACATAATAGAGTTGTGTTTTCTAGAAATCAGCATCAAAACCATTTTGCTTCAACTACATTAAAGCCTTTTTTTGAAACCAAGCAATATCAAATCATGGACCGAGAGTCAGAGCTGGGCTTTTCAGAATTTGAATAACTTTGAAAGGCCTCAGACCTTTATAGAGATGGCTATTATTATCTCCCTTCTTTTGAAGCATGGTTCCTCTTTCCCATGGTGCCAAAAAGAGACCTAAAGATATGCAATATGTTTGCCTGTCCATATTTTTTTTTTCCTTGCTGTCTTAACCCCTGCACAAAATGGACGATTGGCTCTTATGCACAGGTACCATACAAATCTTTCTTTTTTAAAATGGTTTCACAATCTGTTAACCCAGGACATGACAGTGAGTGCTAACTAGAACAAGAGTAGAATCACATTGAATGAAAACAGCCACCTAGGCTTACCAATCTGCAAGCCACATTGCAAGGGGCTCACCTTATCTTTAAAGTTGTTTAAAATGGCAGGAATTCAATTATTGTTTCTGCGATTGACAGAATGTAAGGTGGTTTGGGCAATCGGATGAGCCCTTTCAGTGACTTTGTTTTATGTTTGGTATGAATGTGCTGTTTGTTTGTTTGTTTTTTAAAAAAATAATGATAGGGTTTTATATGTTTTTTAATATTAGATTTGTTCCACTACTATATTGTTTTTATTACTGTTGTGAGCCGCCCCAAGTCTTCGGAGAGGGGCGGCATACAAATCTAATAAATAGATAGATAGATGATAGATAGATAGATAGATAGATAGATAGATAGATAGATAGATAGATAGATAGATAAATAAATAAGCTTTATTTTGTTTTTCCACATGGCAGACGATTGGGAAATGACTCCCAATTATTTAAATATCCCAATTTACTCAGGATAGATGCCATTTATCTTTGAGTAATTATGGTGACTTTTTTTTTTTTTTAAAGAGAAAATTCCCATTTCAGCTGGCCAGGAAGGACATCTCAGTGACGTCAAAGCTCTGCCTCTGAAATCTACTCGTGGAATTCCCCACCTCCTTTTTCACCTCCCGACTGGCCGACAGCTCAACGGCTGTTCTGGGAAGCGCCGTCACCCAGCTGTCACCTTCAGAAACAGGCGGGGCACTTCTGGGCAGTCCCCCAAACTCCGAACCCGGAAGTTCAGCAAAAGTTCAGGTTCAGGTTCAAGAGAGCGCCGGAAGTGCCCCGGCTGTTTCGGAAGGTGACAGCTGGGTGGCGGCGCTTCCTGGTGCTCTATCCGAACCTGAACTTTTACCAAACTTTTGCAAAAATTCGGGTTCGGGTTCAGTATACCGAACTGTGCAAAGTTCGGCACGAACCCAAACTTTGTAGGTTCGGTTCGCCCAACACTAATTCTAACCATTGGCCCACCACAGGTCTTCCAGGCTCGTTTCATCCAAAATCTAAGTGTAGGAAGGGAAATGAAAAGTGCTTTTGGGGTTGGGGGTGGGGCGGAGAATAAAAAGAACAATTGAGTTACTTTTCTACTACATAGTGTAACAGAATGCATCGGACAGAACTTTCCTGCTTAAACTGCTCTTGTTCCTCATGCAATTTATTATCACAAAGATACAATCTACTGTCAGGCCACTGTTGGAGCCTGAATCTGTGGAGGAGGACGATCAGGAACTGGGGCTGATGGAGTTTGATAGGGGTTGCCTCGTTGGCTTTGGAGGAATGCAGGGAGGACCAAGATGAGGCAGACTCTGGGCCTCTCTGGCTTGGAATGGCTTGCCAGGAGGGAGAAATAATAATAATAATAATAATTTATTAGATTTGTATGCCGCCCCTCTCCAAAGACTCGGGGCGGCTCACAACAAGCGATAAAACAATATTGTACAGGCACAAATCTAATATAAAGAAAAAACTAAGAAATGGGGGCAGGACAGCCAAGAGAGGGCAGGCAGTGGAAATGAGGAGCAACGGAGCTCAGGTGATGAGCAAGGACCACCTCCTCCTGATCCCTGAGCACGAGAGGCAGCACAGGCTGGCTTGATGACTCAGGAGGAGAGCGCCCCGCCCCTCCTCACAAGAACACATGACTGAGATTTAAGGAGACGCTGTGGGGAGGGGTATTTGTTGAGGACAAATGCTAAATTTATTTATTTATTTATTACTGTGACTTGTAGGCTGCACAACTCCTTATGGACTTTGCAATTTGTGGAGTTTTGTGTGCCATCTGGCATTTGCAGTACTGCATTTATTATTATTATTATTATTATTATTATTATTATTATTATTATTATTAATTAAATTTGTTTGCTGCCCCTCTCTGCAGACTCGGGCGGCTCACAGCAGCAATAGAAAACAATGTGCAATACAAATCTAATATTACAAAATTAAAAACCCATAATTTTAAAAACATGCACACAATATACCATACATAAACTATATAGGCCTGGGGAAGATGTCTCAGTTCCCCCATGCCTGGCGGCAGATGTGGGTTTTAAGAAGTTTACGAAAGTCAAGGAGGTTGGGGGCAATCCTAATCTCCGGGGGGAGCTGGTTCCAGAGGGTTGGGCTTCCTTCCTTGTTCCTTTGCCTCATGGTACTTCTTGGTTGAAGTCGTAGTGCTAATAGTGTTTTGTTGGACTGTGTGTGTGTGTGTGAGAGAGAGAGAGAGAGAAAGAGAGCGAGAGAGCGCAAGAGAGAGCTTTGCTCTGGGACCTGCATAATATGGGTGTGTTGGTGGGAAAGTTAGAGCATTAAAGTGAGTTTGAACTCTCAGCAGGTTGTGTAGTCTTTGTGCCTTGTCCCAGGTCATCACGTCGGCTTACTCTCAGAAGAAGTATCTGGTATAACATTGACTAATTTGGTTGAAGAGACTAACTGGGGGGGAAATTTCCGAGATCATTTTTGCCATGTTTCTTATAAATTGGCATCACAACTGAAAGGCAGAGGGGCCTGCAGGATTTCCCAGAATGAGGATATTGTGGGTAATCTACCTGTTGGTTGTTCTGCAAACAAACAAACAAACAAACAAACAAACAAACAAACAAACAAACAAACAAACAAACAACAAACAAACAAACAAGCGCCATCAATCTATAGGATTAAAAAGTTTGTATAATGATGATTTTTGTTAGCTATTTAGGTCTTACCATATTATGTGAATGCAATCCATTTAGTTTATTCTTCAGCGTATTGTAAATGAATTTATTATAAATGCATATTATAAAATTTATACTGTCACCAGATTAAGCATGTTAAATGCAAGTGATTGTGTCTTAATATGCTTTGTGGCCTTTGGTATTATGTTAAGGCTTAATGTAATTTTAATATACTATAGGTTTAGAATAGAATAGAATAGAATAGAATTCTTTATTGTCCAAGTGTGATTGGACACACAAGGAGTTTGTCTTTGGTGCATATGCTCTCAGTGTACATAAAAGAAAATATACATTTGTCAAGAACCATGAGGTACAACACTTAATGATTGTCATAGGGGTCAAATAAGCAAAGACTATTTGAAAGAAAGACTACCAGGTATTTCTATGGGGGAGGGGGTTTATAAAATAATCAATGTGACATCATGGCTGCACAATTGTGTAGGTAATGCAAATAAAATGACTTCTTGGGGTTTTGGCGACTATTATTTTGTCACTTTTGACCTCTGCAAATTTCTGATTTGGATGTAAAACATGTAAACATAGCAGCTACTTTTCTTAATCTGATTTTATTGAGTGAATCCTGCAAAGAACTCTGGTCAGGACCAAAAAAAGAAATATTTTCCATTCTGACCTCACAGGCCTTTGTCAACTTGTTAGAGTGAGCCTTCTCTTATGGGCAGGGAAGAAAGGTTGTTGCATTTGTCAGAATAGGAATTTATCTTTCTGCTTCTGATTAAATCAAATCTGAAATGAAGTACAGCCTGGATGGATGAGGACTATTTTTGCTTGTGCAAAACAAGTCAAAAGCAAGTGATAGATTAAACCAAAGAATACAATTGTAAATTAAATTAAAATTGCAGAGGTGGGTGGGTTGAGGGCAAAGAAGACTAGGATTTTGAGGAGATCAGAAAGATTTTGCTGGAGGATTTGATTAATTCCATAATTTGAACTGAGCTCATCTACAGATGCTTACATTATTCTGATACTTTCAAGATTTTGCACTGCCCCAGTACATTTCTTGGCTTCGCAAAATGTCCCTAGAATAATGCTTTAAAAGAATATATGTGCTGCGAGAAACTACTTTCAACATGCATATCACCATTTCTTTTTTTAAAAATGTAGGTGAACAATGGAATAGTAGAGTGTTATGAATAAATATATGTGAAAACTGATAGTGATTGGATTCCAATTCTTCCTAAGTCCCCAAAGATAGAGCAACCTCTGCGGAGAGGGGCAGCATACAAATCTAAATAATAATAATAATAATAATAATAATAATAATAATAATAATAATAATAACCTTTGCCAAAACTATGTTTGAAAAAAAAATGTTCAAATGAACCATTTAAGAATATTTGCATGAGTAAGGGTCCTCCAAGTTCACTTTGAAGTCTGCTTGAGTTGAATTGTGGCTGCATTAAATGTTTGACTCAAGTTGACCAAGTTGCTAACCGAAAAGGGCCTATTTCCTATATTTCTTCTATTCTTTCGTTGATATTTTATTTATTTATTTATTTATTTATTATTTAGATTTGTATGCCGCCCCTCTCCGAAGACTCGGGGCGGCTCACAACAAGATAGAACAAATCATAAATAATCCAAATAACTTTAAAATATTTAAAGATATAAAAGAACCCCATATACTAACAGACACACACACACAGGCATACCATGTATAAATTGAACATGCCCGGGGGAGGTGTTTCAATTCCCCCATGCCTGACGGCAAAGCTGGGTTTTAAGGAGTTTACGGAAGGCAGGAAGAGTAGGGGCAGTTCTAATCTCTGGGGGGAGTTGGTTCCAGAGAGACGGTGCCGCCACAGAGAAGGCTCTTCCCCTGGGGCCCGCCAACCAACATTGTTTAGTTGACGGGACCCGGAGAAGGCCCACTCTGTGGGACCTAATCGGTCGCTGGGATTCGTGCGGCAGGAGGCGGTCTTGGAGATATTCTGGTCCAGTGCCATGAAGGGCTTTAAAGGTCATAACCAACACTTTGAATTGTGACCGGAAATTGATCGGCAACCAATGCAGACTGCGGAGTGATGGTGAAACATGGGCATACCTAGGTAAGCCCATGACTGCTCTCGCAGCTGCATTCTGCACGATCTGAAGTTTCCGAACACTTTTCAAAGGTAGCCCCATGTAGAGAGCATTACAGTAGTCGAACCTTGAGGTGATGAGGGCATGAGTGACTGTGAGCAGTGAGTCCCGGTCCAGATAGGGCCGCAACTGGTGCACCAGGCGAACCTGGGGAAACGCCCCCCTCGCCACAGCTGAAAGATGTTCTATTCTATTCTATTCCCATCTTCATTCATCTCACATTTTTTTTGGCATGTGTAAAAGTAAAAGGCAAATCGGGATGGGGGATATTCTTAATCCCAGTGAAAACCCAGGGCTTTCCTCTCCACCCCAGGTCAAAGAAAATAGAATGGGACCCTATTAACCAACTTTAGCGTTTGTGTACAAATGCACCCCAAGATTGAGGTGCAAATTGTAGTTGTGTCCTGTGGTTGGCCCTGGAGTGAGAGACCAAGAGAAAGAGTTCTTGGCTAAGTTAATTTTACACTGCTCTTTGCTCTAAGTTACTGGACTCACAATGAGACAGAAATGAAGCTGTTTATCTTTCAAGAAATCACTTCTCAGAAGTGATTATCCTCTTTTGGTCTGCTCTATTTTATTTTTTTTAATCACAAGCGGAGGCTTTAGAAATTGATGTTGAATGCAAAGGAGAATGGGAGGAAAGACCAAAAGAAAGGAAAAAGCCAAGGATTATGAGAAGGTGATGTCTGGAAAGGCAAAAGTGAGCACTGTGTTCAGTATCAGAAGTAGAAGAGCAAGCAGGCGATTTCCATGTTATTTGAATAATGGAGAGGATTATAGCTTGATGTGCAGGCACAGGTCAGCCTTGTGCATGGACATGTGTGAACAGTTGGTACATGCATGCACAGATACAGAAAGAATAGTAATAAAACCCTTCAGTTACCTGAGGGACTATAGAACAGGGCAAGGAGGAAGTATATATTGTCCTAAAAGGATAGGACTGGATGAGCTTCAGCTTCACAAGGGTTGGTCTTAGTTCAGCGCTAGAAAAATATTAATGGAAACCTTCTCCAAACTGAAAACATTCGGATGCATCAGATTTCATCTGCCATATTCTCTGATCAATATGGGGATACAGGCAATAATGGGCAGCCAAATTTTTTACTGCCACACTGTGGGTGTGGCTTATTTTGTGGGTGTGGCTTGATGGTCATGTGACTGGGTAGTAGTGGCTTGCCGGCCATGTGACCAGGTGGGAGTGGCTTGAACGATCAACATTGTTCAAGTGAACTGTTAAGTCCTCGACTTACAACCTCACCCAGTGTCGCTCTCTGGGGTGACAATTGTCTTTGCGTTTCCCGTGCTCTCCTTGATAGTTCACCCCCTGCCTCAGGTTGGGTAGCTAGGTGAATGGATGCCAATCAGCTGTTGAGAAACGAGGGGGGAGGAAATGGGCCCCCTGCAACTCCTGGTGGTACTGGTCTCCTTGCTGCTTTCTGAGGAGGAGGAGGAGGATGGGAGTTGGGGATAGTCTGCTGGAGCTGGGCACACAGTTTCATTTATGTTGTGACCCACCCCGAGTCCTTGGAGACAGGCAGCATACAAATCCAATAAATAAATAAATAAATTTCAACTGGTGGGACTGCATTCCACCCCGTCCTGCCTGCTGCCCACCCCTGGACACAGGTAATCATTAACTTAGAACCACCCTTGGGCCAGAATTTCTCTTGCTAAGCAAGACAGTTGAGCCACATCCAAATTTACAACATTCCCCCCTCCCCATGGTTTTTAAGGGAATCACTGCAGTTGTTAAATGAATCATATGGTCATTAAGCGACTATGACTTCCACCATTGACTTCGTTCATCAGAAGCTGACTGGGAAGGTAGCAAATGGTGATCACGTGACCCCAGGATGATGCAGCCATTGTAAATACATCCATGTTGATGTACCCATGTTGATGTACATGCACGAATGTTGATGACATGACTGTAGGAGGCTGCCACAGTCGTAAGTGTGAGGATCAGTTCAGCGGTGGGGGTTGCTCCCTCTTCGGCCTGGTTCTGAGAACCAGTAGCAGCGGTGGCGGGATACTTGTGTGCATGCTGGTAGCAATGGGTTTTAGAAACCACTACTGGAATTAAGAGATAAAAAGCAAGCAAGAAAAAAAGAAAGAAAGAAAGAAAAAAGAAAGAAAGAAAGAAAGAGAAAGAAAGAAAGAGAAAGAAAGAAAAAAGAAAGAAAGAAAGAAAGAGAAAGAAAGAAAGAAAGAAAGAAAGAAAAAAGAAAGAAAGAGAAAGAAAGAAAGAAAGAAAGAGAAAGAAAGAAAGAAAGAAAGAGAGAGAAAGAAAGAAAGAAAGAAAGAGAAAGAAAGAAAGAAAGAAAGAAAGAAAGAAAGAAAGAAAGAGGGAGAAAGAGGCTTAGGATGAGTGAAGGGAAATTAGATAGGAGGAGGAAAGAGAGAAAGAGGAAGGGGGTGCAAGAAAGTGTAATTAAAGGTGTTGGTTAACAATTTGTTTTAAAAAAATTAAATAGGGGTCTGAATAAAGGATAAAAATGTATAATTATGAACTCTGTATGGTGTATGTAATACTGGAAAGTATATACATGTTGAATTTGTATTTGAGAAAGTGGAGAAAAATAAAAAAAAACCTTTGGAAAAAAAAAGAACCCACTACTGGATACTTTTCTTTCAGAGTCATTTTAACTTCAAATGGTCACTAAATAAATGGCTGCAAATCAAGGATCATCTTTATTTATATTATGTGAATATTGCTTTTTCCCTTTCCTTCCATCTGTCTGTCTGTCTGTCTCTCTCACTCAAAACTCTTTAAATGAGATTTTTAAATTCCTTTTTCATTCCATTGTTCTTCTTCCCTTATTCATTATATGGATGAAGCAATCTTGCTGAAAAATGACACCAAGATGAGACCAAGCCAATCACATCTTACTGTCTGCGGCAAAAGGAGGGGATTTTAAAGAGTGGGTGAACCTTCTTTTACTTGGCATACTGAATAATCATTCGAAAAATGAAACTATTTTTTCATCAGCCACTGAAGATCTTTCAGGATAATATTAAAAGCTTCTGTCTTCCGCACTCCCCGTTCTCCCTCCCCCCTTCACTTTTTATTTTTCTCCTTAAATCATAATGTTTCATTCAAAACTTGGAAAGCATCAATCAAATCCTTTCAGAGTATTCATTCCCTTAGATGAGCAGTAAATGGATTTTGAGGAACATCTGGTTCAATTTGAGAGCTGCCCGTCAGCCCAGAAACCAAGACATAATTTTGCATTAAATTGTCTCACCAGGCGGCCACTGTCTACTCCACCTTGTTTAGAAAATGAAAAGAAAGAAAGACAGCAAATAATCAGATTGCTAATGGGGCTTGATGGCGAAAAGTAGAAGGGGAAGCATTCAAGCAAGGAGAGCCTTGGCTGATTTCAAAGCAACCTCTAGATTTTTAAAGGGCCTAAGACCTCTGGGATTCGGATGAGTTTATTTGAGAGTTAATGATGCATAGAATCACAGTATGTTAGGGTTGGGGAAAAAGCAAAGGCTGGATTTGCAGTAGGAGGGGGATGGTCCCCAATCCCTCTATGTGCACACATCTTTATGATTGATAAGGCATTACTGTGTGATAGCATTTAGCATTAACATTTAGACTTATATACCGCTTCATAATGCTTTTACAGCTCTCTCTAAGCCAGGGGTCCCCAACCGCCGGTCCGCGGACCAGTACCGGGCCGCAAGGCATGTTGCACCGGTCCGCGGAGTCAGCAGCTGCTGTGGAGCCGGCGAGTGCCAAGATGTTTCCTGTCTCTTTCCCCTCACGTTCACTTGGGACCGCCATTTGCCTCGGGCTGAGAAAACCTTTGCTTGCTTGCTTTCTTCCTTTCCTGTCTTTCTTCTCTCGTCGAAAGTGGTCTATTTCCTCCTTGCGAAGCCCTTGCGAAGCCCTCGCTCTGCCTGCAGCTCAAACAAAAAGGCTTTGGCATTGTGCAGCTCTTTTTTTGCTAGGCTCCCCCACCCTATTCCCGGGGTCCTGGGTGGGAGCGAAGCCAGGGGTGTGTGTGTGACCATGAAACCCCCACCACCAGCTCTGGTAATTTTCTTTTGGAAGGATTCCTTGCTGCAAGAAAATTACCAGACCTGGCAGTGGTGGGCGCTCCAAGCAGGCAGCGATCGCAAAGGAAGGTGACTGTGTCCATGGAGGCACCTCCCCCTGCTCTGGGATTCCTTGCTGCAATCCCAGCCGGAACGGGGGGGGATGTCCTCTGGAACTGCTGAAAGGCAAACGGCGGTCCCGAGTGAACAGGAGGGGAAAGAGACAGGAAACCGCCCCCTCCTAACCTTCCTCCCTCTGTCACCTCAACTCCCCCGCAAAATTAAAAAGGGGGGGGGAGAGACAATGGAACGATAAGCTAAACCCCCTTTCCACCCCCACCGGGCCATAGAAAAATTGTCTTGCTGAAACTGGTCCCTGGTGGAAAAAAGGTTGGGGACCACTGCTCTAAGCGGTTTACAGAATCAGCATCTTGCCCCCAACAATCTGGGTCCCCATTTTATTAAGCACCTTGGAAGGATGGAAGGATGAGTCAACCTTGAGCTGCTGGTGAGAACAACAGCTAGCAGTTAGCTGAAGTAGCCTGCAGTGCTGCACTCTAACCACTGCACCACCCCACCTCTTTACAAAAGAGCCTTTAGGCACCTGGTATAGAACAATCTACACATTATCCGCTTTATTTGTTTTTTTAATTTATAGCAATAACCCTTAGCGATAGCACTTAGACTTATATACTGCTTTTACAGTGCTTTATGGCACTCTTTAAATGCCAATCTCCTGGCCAGCGACATCCCTGGTTTAGCGAAGGGGAGAAAACCATGGTACGTCACATGACAACAATGTGATGGCGCGAGCTTGACAGCATATTGCCCCCAACAATCTGGGTCCCCATTTTGCTGATCTTGGAAGGATGGAAGGCTGAGTCAACCTTGAGCCCATGAGCATTGAACTGCTGGTAGTCGATGGAATTAGCCTGCAAACATTGCATTGTAAATACTATGAAACCATGGCTCTTTCATGCACACAGGCAGTCCTCAACATTGTGTGAATGTCAGCCCTATGAGGTGTAACAGGTCAGGAAGCAGACTCTACAGAAAGACGGGAACCATACTTTATAGAGAGGATACAAGTAACAAAATCTTGCAAATCTGCCTATGTTTTTTCTTCCGTCCTTCTAAAAATCCCAGAGTCATGGGGTATCAGTCTGAATTTCTTTCTAATTCCTTTTGTCTTCCCTTGGCTCTGTTCTGCTTTGGGCCTACCGGATCGGAACAAAGAAGCCCCCACAAACAAAGAATTCAATTCAAACACTTTTATATAGGTAAAGATGCTGTGTATAGACAGGAGACTGAGTGATATGCATGTAGGTGATTTTTAACTGTTTTTAAAATCTTTTATGGTGTTTTTAAAATGTATTTCCTATATGCTGTTGTGAGCCATCCAGAGTCCTTCGGGAG
The DNA here is from genome assembly GCF_031021105.1 of Erythrolamprus reginae. Lineage (NCBI taxonomy): Eukaryota > Metazoa > Chordata > Lepidosauria > Squamata > Dipsadidae > Erythrolamprus > Erythrolamprus reginae. The sequence continues at coordinate 400,275,123 of NC_091950.1, read as the reverse complement.
TTGGGTGGCACAGAAATACAATAAATTGAATTGAATTGAATTGAATTAAATGTGTTGCTTCTGCCCACCATTAAACCATCTTTTTAAACAGCCGCCATACTTCCAGTGTCTTTTTCCCCAGTTGGAAACAAACCCAGAAAGGACGTTTCTTACAACACAACCACTGCTGCACACACACAAAAAACCCTTAGCTAGAGGATTGTCTGATCCAGGGGGGCTCTTCGTAGGATTGACAAGTCCTTTTCTAGTCTCTTTGTTGGCATGTGTTCAGCCACCATTCTGTTTCATCCTGTTTTCAGTGTGATCTGCAATTAAGAAGGGAACTGACATAAAACATCCATTCATTTTTGTTTGCCATTTTTCTGGTACCGAAATATAGGTTGCATTTGCTCATGATTAACCTCACTGTGAATGAAACCTTTACATGAACCATAAACTAATCAAATGCATACTGTTTACACCCCCCCAAAGGTTATTGCAATTTAGTTGACCTAGCTAAGCATGCTGGATGAACACAGCTATAATTTTAAAACAATGAAACCAGCCCAAACTCTGTATTATACTTCACACCTCCAAAACTGGAGAAATCTCATCTTCCCCCACAGCGAAAATAGGATTGTAACTGTTTTGCAAATTCACACCAGATGTAGGATCTTCTGTTCCTACCTAAAATGATTTCCAGAAGGTTAAAATCATAACATTGGCAGTGGCCATGCAAGTAATCTACTTCTGTGTCCTGCTCATGCAGAATCCAACACAGCATCTCTAACAGATGATCATCAAATCTCTGCTTAAAGATACCACAGAAAAATGCATCACTTTCTATGGCAGCCTGTTCCAATGGCTGGCAACTCAGATAGTCAGTCTTGCTATCTAACCTGTAACCCCCCACCCCATTTTTTAAAAAGTTTTAAAGAGATTGGATAACCATTTGTCTGAAATGATATAGGATTTCCTGCCTAAGCATGGGGTTAGACTAGAAGACCTCCAGGTCCCCTTCCCTTCCCTTCCCTTCCCTTCCATTCTTTCCATTCTGTTCTGCCAGGTTCTCTGGTAGGAGCCTCCCAAAAATGCAAGGGTACAAATTTCAGACACACACACGTTTGAAAATTCAAAACAATGTTCTTTATCCCAAAAGTCAAAATAAACTAAGCACTCTTTTTGTATTGCAAAGAGCACCCGTCCCAAAACAACCGGGTAGTCTGTATAATTAACCTTAAGCAGTCATTAAGTACTTAGCTAGCAGCTGTGAAGAAACTTCACACCCCTTCGAATGAAGTGAGACACCCACACCCACGTTGCTCTGCTTTGTTTTCAAATGCGTGAAAAATCAACAAGCAAAGTCCAGAAACCAGCAACCCAGGATTCCTGAAGAACTGCGATCAGATAGTCTTCCACAACGGCCAAACCCACATGCTGCTATTTATAGCAGCAGCCCTAATTACTGGAGCCCCACCCAACCACAGGTGGCCTCATTTTTTCTTGTAATAATCCTTTAGTTGTTGTCTCCTATCCATCACTCTACCCATGCGTGGATGTGTCATTAATTCTTGTTCAGAATCCAAAGATGATACAGATGATTGATCTTCTCCTGGGCTGTCTGCCAAACTCCCCTCTTCCCTGTCACTCATGCTGCCTTGGTCAGAGGAGGCTTCATCGGCAGATTCCATTGGGAGCAAAACAGGCCTGTGGCCTGTGGATGTCTCCCCCACATCCACCTGCACATTCCTTGGGGCAGGAGCTGGGCCAGAGCTAACCACAACACATTCCGAGCTTGATTCTTCACCAAATTGAGAGTGAACCTCTATGTCCCATTTTTCATTGTCTGTTTGAATTCCGGTATCCAATATTGGACTCATTACTCCAAATGCACTGATCAAAGCAGAGTAGAATGGGACAATTAGTTCCTATGATCTGGGCTTTATGCTCCTATTAATGCATCCCAAGATAGTTGTATCACACTGCTGGCTTATATTTAATGTTGGTTGATAATTTTACACAGAGCCCTTCAACGTGCATGGCTACCAATTCACGTCTCCCCACTCTATATTTATGACTTACATTTTTCCTACCAAGATGCAAAGTTTTCATTTCTCCCTGTTAAATTTCATCTTATGAATGTCAGCCCACTGTTCCAACTTGCCCAGTTATTTTTCAATCTTCCACCTCTCTAACACCTTAGCCATGATTAACATTTTTGTTTCATCTTCAGGATCTGGCAGGATACTGAAGATGAAACTCAAATACTTTGGCCACCAAATGAGAAGGAAGAAGTCACTGGACAGGAATGTAAGACTGGGAACTGTTCTGGTTTCTGGTAGAAATTTAGCAATTACAAATAACTCTTATTAAATGCATTATTTCATGAATAAAGAAACTCCATTTATTTCTCTGCTCTTCTGGAATTCAAACACATTTCATACAGGCACTTATCTGTTGGTCCGTTATCTCCCTTAACTGCATTACTCACATTCCTTCTCCTTCTCCACTTAACAAGATTTATTTTCCTAACAGCATGATTTCTAAAACAGCAGCCCTGACTGTTAATCAACACAGAATACTTTTGCTTACTTGGGAACGGCAAGAAAAACCTCAATTTTTCTCTTTGGCAACGTTGAAACTCCACCCTTCTTCCCCACTGACCCCCTGACGTGCCAAATACATCACTACAGCATTTAATCCATTCCTCTCCTTAATATCTTCTTCCAGACACCTGTTCTCTACGTTTTTGGGCCTTTCTGAATTTAGGGTTAACCCAGCGAGTGTCTGATTCTCCCTCACTAGATCCTGAATTCATAGCCCCATCCTGTGGCAGGCCTCCCACCTGTTCTACTACCTGTAACCCCGGGCCCCCCACTAATTCATAAACACTATCTGAATCTGAGTCCTCAATATCTTCATCATCCTCCAACTGACCTGGAGTGTGTACAACAGGAACGATTGAGGACAAAAGAAGAAGGGGGTGACAGGGACTGAGATGGCTGGATGGAGTCACTGAAGCAGTTGACTTGAGCTTAAATGGACTCTGGAGGATGGTTGAGGACACAAAGACCTGGAGGAATGTACAATGTACTCCCTGTTAGCGACTACTTCACCTTTAACAACAACAACACAAGAGCACGCAATAGATACAATTTTTTTATTTATTTATCAGATTTGTATGCCGCACCTCTCCGCAGACTCGGGGCGGCTAACAGCAATATTAATGACTTCTATGCCGCCCAATCCCATGGGACTCAGGGTGGTTTACAACAACAAATAATACAATATAGTGATACAGAAGTCAAATATAAATAATAAAACAGCAAAAAAAAAACCGTTATAACCCTAGCGAACTATACAGTCAAACACACATACATACCAAGTCAATCACCGTTTGGCCGTGACTAGATGTTAATGTTCATGGCACCCAGGCCTGCCGGCAGAGCCAGGTCTTCACGGCCTTTCGGAAGGCCAGTAGAGTGGGAGCAGTATGGACATCGGGGGTAGTTGGTTCCATAGGGCCGGGGCAGCCACAGAGAAGGCCCTCCCCCGCAGCCCTTGCTTAGTCGACGGAACATGGAGAAGGCCAACTCTAATTGGTTTCTGGGAGATAGGCGGCAGGAGACGGTCCCGTAGATAGTCTGGTCCTAAGCCATGTAGGGCTTTACAGGTAATAACCAACACCTTGAATTGTGACCGGGCACTAATTGGCAGCCAGTGCAGCACGCAGAGTGTTGGTGTTATATGGGTGTACCTAGGTACACACATGATAGCTTGCACAGTTGCAGTCTCCGAACACTCTTCAAAGGTAGCCCCATGTAGAGCACTTCTCTCTCTCCAGAGAGGTGAGGCAGGGGCTCTGAGGCCTTGCTTGGGGTGAACAAAGTATCAGGAAGCCAGGGGGCTGTTTAGCTCCCTGAAAGCCCACCCTCTGCCTTTTAATTAATTTTAAACATCACTTGCATCTTTTCAATTTTATATACAGTTTCTAGGTTTTTAATATTTTATTAGTGCACTGCCTGGAGTCCCTTTGGGGGAAAGATGGGCAGTTTTAAAATTTGATAAATAAATAAAACGCCTTTAATTGCCGGCATATAAGCTGTTCCATTAAAACTTATTTCTAAGCAGCATACATATGCTCGAATCTGTAATTTATCTCTTGCAAGCTTTGCCTGTAGCTTGCCTTTTTTTTTTTTTTTGAGCCTTAGGCTTTCTGCCAGAGTTCCTACAGTTTCTGGAGAATGCCTTGCGTTGTTCAGTTGCTGTCTTTTCTTGCCTTAGAGACTCCTTTCTATGAGAAAGAATGAGGGGGCATTTATTTTGTATTTTTAGGGAAATTTACTGATTTCTCATTTCATAGAGTAGGTGGCTGTGAACACAGCTGTCCCCCAGTTTTTTATAATTTCCTGAATTTTATAATGTACTTGTCATCCCCACAGACATATACAAATGTACGCTTAGAAAAATGACTACGATATGTGTGTTTCATACAATGCATATAAAATAAGGCCAGATTCATACATATTTCACTAGTTTGGGGAAGGAACTAGCAGCTGGATTCATACAACTTGCTAAGCATTTATTAATTTAACCACCGTTAGATTTCTTAAGGATCAATGTGTGGTCCTAACACAGCATGCTTGGTCGATTAGTGGCTCAATGCATTCTCAAAAAACCTAAGAATGGCCATGTAATAATCAAGTTGTGTGTGTTTGTTACAGAGTTGGCCTCCTCCGGGTCCCATTGACCAAACAGTGCCGGCTGGCGGGACCATGGGGGAGAGCCTTCTCTGTTGTGGCCCCAGTCCTCTGGAACCAACTCCCCCCAGATATTCGTAACACCCCTCACTCTCCTCGCCTTTCAAAAAGGGCTTAAAACACACCTATATTGGCAGGCCTGGAGTCATTAAGTGATGGTCCTTCGCCCCGGCCACTAGTATGTATGTGTGGATTGTGTGTTGTTTTATTGGGATAAACTTTTTAGTGTTGCTATTATGTATTGAGGTACAGTGGTACCTCTACTTACGAACTTAATTTGTTCCATGACCAGGTTCTTAAATGCAAAAGTTTGTAAGAAGAAGCAATTTTTTCCATAGGAATCGATGTAAAAACAAATAATGTGTGTGACTGGGGAAACCACAGGGAGGGTGGAGGCCCTGTTTCCTCCCAGGAGATTCCTAGAGACGCCCCACAGAGGCTTCTCCCCGCCTTTTCCAGCCCTGTTTCCTCCCAGGAGATTCCTAGAGAGGCCCCATGGAGGTTTCTCCCTGCCTTTTCCGGTTACAGTTTCAGAGGCTCGGGTTTGTAAGCGGAAAATAATTCTTGAGAAGAGGCAAAAAATGTTTGAACACCCGGTTCTTATCTAGAAAAGTTCGTAAGTAGAGGCATTCTTAGGTAGAGGTACCGCTGTATTTTAAAATTTTGTGTTATGTTATTATTCTTGTAAGCCACTCTGAGTCTACGGGGGGAAGGGTGGCCTATCAATTTAATAAGTAAATAAGTAAGTAAGTAAGTAAGTAAGTAAGTAAGTAAGTAATTAGGTAGGTAGAGGTAGGTAGGTAGGTAGGTAAATAAGTAAGTAAGTAAGCAAACAAACAAACAAACAAACAAACAAACAAACAAATGACTTGCTTGCCCTTTCTGCAGACTCCTGCAGGTTTCACTGTAGCAGGTCTGTGTTTCTCATCTCCAAACAGTGAATATCAGGCAATTGATTTGTAGCAATTAGGCTGCTGAACCTTGGAGAAAGAGCGAAGAGGCCCCAAATAAAAGCGGTTCAGGGCTATGCAGAGTCTCCACGATCAAAGGTCGCCTGTTCTTGGCTATGAGGATGGTAAAGAAGCAACTCATCCCCTTTGCTGATGTCTGCTGGGGGACTTTGAGAAGTCATGCCCAGTTAGGAGAGGCTAGCAACTATCCTATGTCCATTTGTTAGGCAGATGGTGTCCATTTTCTGAAATAGGCACCTTTCCAGCAGTCAGCTGGACAGAAAACAATGCTTCCCTTAAGACAATAAATGACCATCAAAGAGCAGTGGCATCTGGCTAGCTAATGAGTCTCCTCGGAGTCAGGACAATGACCGAGAAAGGTTGATGAATCTCCCCTCCCATTGACAGATTCTTCCAGGGCCAACTTATTGGGGGTTGCTTCTGTGGGGTTGTTCGTTTCTTTTGATTAATGGTGATCCTGCTAGTAGGCTAACATCGTGCCAAGGATAAAGCTGTAGATCTCACCTACCGGGGATTGGTTGACAGGCTCTGTACCAACAACAGGAAAAAACGAAGCCCGAGCATATGCTTCGTGCTCGGGCCATCCGTGACCCTGTGCAGACTGTCGATTTATGAATCAAAATGGAGATCCATCTGAAACAATGTTCATTACCAGGGCTGTGCAAGGCTTTCCTCTTGAAAAGAAAAAACATGCAGAGCAAACTTAGGAAGGCCTGCCTGTAACTCTTTCCATCTTTTGATGAATCTTTTCTTGGTATGTATATATGTATGTATGTATGTATGTATGTATGTATGTATGCATGCATGCATGCATGCACCAGGCGAGTGTTATTATTTTATTATTTATTAGATTTGTATGCCGCCCCTCTCCGAAGACTCGGGGCGGCCCACAACAACGATAAAAACAATATTCTAGCGAAAACAAATCTAATATTAAAAGCACATAAAAACCCTATCATATTTTAAAAACAAACAACACATACATATCCAAACATAAATATAAAAAAGCCTGGGGGAAAGGTGTCTCAGCTCCCCCATGCCTGGCGGTATAGATGGGTATTGAGTAATTTACGAATGACAAGGAGGGTGGGGGCAGTTCTAATCTCCGGGGGGAGTTGATTCCAGAGGGCCGGGGCCGCCACAGAGAAGGCTCTTCCCCTGGGGCCCGCCAAACGACATTGTTTAGTCAACAGGACCTGGAGAAGGCCAATTCTGTGGGACCTTATCGGTTGCTGGGATTTATGCGGTAGCAGGCGGTTCCGGAGGTACTCTGGTCCAATGCCATGTAGGGCTTTAAAGGTCATAACCAACACTTTGAATTGTGACCGGAAACTGATCGGTAGCCAATGCAGACCACGGAGTGTTGCAGAGACGTGGGCGAATCTAGGAAGCCCCACAATGGCTCTCGTGGCCGCATTCTGCACAATCTGAAGTTTCCGAACACTTTTCAAAGGTAGCCCCATGTAGAGAGCGTTGCAGAAATCGAACCTCGAGGTGATGAGGGCATGAGCGACTGTGAGCAATGACTCCCTGTCCAAATAGGGCCGCAACTGGTGCACCAGGCGAACCTGGGCAAACGCCCTCCTCGCCACAGCCGAAAACCTACCTTTGTTGCCAGGCATGGGGTAACTGATACACCACCTTGCTAATAAGGCTTATGTATGATATGATTGGGTTGTGTGGTTATTTTAATGATAAGGGTTGCCACTCCCGCTGCTCCCAATGTACTGCATGTGCAGCTCTGGAGCTCTGGTGTGTGCTGCAATGCTCTCTACATGGGGCTACCTCTGAAGAGTGTTTGGAAACTTGAAATCATGCAGAATGTGGCTGTGCGAGTAGTCATGGGTCTTCCCAGATATGCCCATGTCTTGTCAACACTCCATTGGTTTCCAATTGGTTTCTAGACACAATTCAAAGTGTTGGTGATGACCTATAAAGCGCTACATGGCATTGGACCAGATTACTTACAGGACCACCTTCTGCTGCATAAATCCCAGCGGCCGATCCGCTCTCACAGAGTTGGCCTTCTCCAGGTCCCATCAAGCAGACAATGCCATCTGGCAGGACCCAGGGGAAGCGCCTTCTCTTTGGCGGCCCCGGCCCTCTGGAATCAGCTCCCTCCAGAGAGTCAAACTGCCCCCACCTCCTCACCTTTCACAAGACCCATCTATGTCGCCTTGGCTAATAAAGGTTGCTCTTGCAATTTATCTCTGATGGGACTGTAAGATGTCAGTTCACTCTCTACTGACTGAGCTAGGGTTAAGTAAAGACCTAGTAGATCAGTGGTTGGATTCAATTTTTTAAATACTGGTTCTGTGGGTGTGGCTTGGTTGGCATGGTAGGGGAACGATATTGTAAAATCTCCAGTCTCACCCCACTCCAGGGGATGGTTACTGCAAAATCCCCATTTCCTCCTGATCAGCTGGGCCAAGAGAGGCAGAAAATAGGCAGGGCCATACAGAGGTGGTATTTACTGGTTCTCTGAAATATTAATTTTTTTAATTTTTAATTTTTTAATTTTTCCATTTTTCCTTTTTAATTTTTTTAATTTTTTAATTTTTTAAATTTTATTTATTTTATTTATTTTATTTATTTTATTTATTTTATTTATTTTATTTATTTTATTTATTTTATTTATTTTATTTATTTTATTTATTTTATTTATTTTATTTATTTTATTTATTTTATTTTATTTTATTTTTTTGTTTGTTTGTTTGTTTATTTATTTAGTTAGTTATTTAGTTATTTAGTTAGTTAGTCCAATACATAATACACATTGAAGAGAATAGATATTTAGTAATATAACTAAAGAAACAAATAGAAGAAAAGATATAAAAGTATAGGTGAACAAATTTGAAAGGAAGAAAAGATAAATGAGATAAGGAGAGACAATTGGACAGGGGACGGAAGGCACACTGGTGCACTTATGCACGCCCCTTACTGACCTCTAAGGGACCTGGAGAGGTCAATTGTGGATAGTCTAAGGGAAAAATCAACAACTCGGTTGCTGAAGTCATATTTTTTACAGTCAAGTTTGGAGCGGTTAATATTAAGTTTCAATCTGTTGCGTGCTCTTGTGTTGTTGCGATTGAAGCTGAAGTAGTCATTGACAGGTAGAACGTTATAGCATATGATCTTGTGGGCAGTACTTAGATCGTGTTTTAGGCGTCGTAGTTCTAAGCTTTCAAGACCAAGGATTGATAGTCTGCTTTCGTAGGGTATTCGGTTTTGAGTGGAGGAGTGAATGGCTCTTCTGGTGAAGTATCTTTGGACATTTTCAAGGGTGTTGATGTCCGAGATGTGGTATGGGTTCCAGACAGATGAACTGTATTCAAGGATGGGTCTGGCAAAAGTTTTGTGGGCTCTGGTGAGTAGTGTGAGATTGCCGGACCAGAAGCTTAATACTTAAAATTTCTGCTACCGGCTTTCCAGAACTAGACAGAACCTGCTGAGACCCACCTCTGCGGTAGATGCATTGGAAAACAAACATGCTACCTTTATCTGAATGCTTTGATTTACAACACAGATTAAGAGGACCACTCTGTGTTTTGACTTAGATCTACCTATACATACTTATTTCCGTTAATGGCTGAGGCGAGTTTTTAGGAGCAATGTACTTGGAGTTTCTTAGCTGTTACATTATCCACATAATTAGTAGTTCCCCCAAATCATACATGGGGTATATATTTCATTTTATAATTTGTTGTCTAACTATTTTCCCTCGGGTGAGCACTAATTACCTAGAATTAAGCAGAGGCAAATGAAAACATTGTCCTCTTGAGAGTCTCATCTCCTCTTCTGTATTTTTCCTCTTATCTCATTCCAAACAGTTGCTCTTTAGATATGCTTGCCCAATACTTGAGAATACGCTCAGAGATTCCTACGTTTGGAAGGGACTTTAGATATCCTATTTGGTGCATGATCTGCTAAACATTTTGGACACATGGCAGACTCTGTCTGAAAACCTCCAAGAAAGCAGAACAGCTCATGAGGGTGTCAACTTAATCTATCAGATTAGAACTGCCCCCACCCTCCTTGCCTTTTGTAAATTGCTGAAAACCCACCTTTGTCGCCAGGCATGGAATAATAATAATAATAATAATAATAATAATAATAATAATAATAATAATAATAATAATTATTATTATTATTATTATTATTATTATTATTATTATTAATTAGATTTGTATGCCGCCCCTCTCCGAAGACTTGGGGCGGCTCACAACAATGATAAAAACAATATTATAGTGAAACAAATCTAATATTAAAAAGAAATATATAAAACCCTATCATATTAAAACCAGACAATACATACATACCAAACATAAAATATAAAGAGCCTGGGGAAAAGATGTCTCAAATCCCCCATGCCTGGCAGTATAGGTGGGTCTTGAGTAGTTTACGAAAGAAAAGGAGGGTGGGGGCAGTTCTAATCTCTGGGGGGAGTTGATTCCAGAGGGTTGGGGCCGCCACAGAGAAGGCTCTTCCCCTAGGGCCCACCAGACGATATTGTTTAGTCGACGGGACCCGGAGAAGGCCAACTCTATGGGACCTTATCGGTCACTGGGATTCGTGCGGTAGCAGGTGGTTCCGGAGGGTAACTAATACACCCCCTTGCTAATAAGGCTTATGTATGGTATGATAGGGTTGTGTGGTTATTTTAATGATAAGGGTTTTTAGATAGTGTTTTTAAGTATTGGATTTGTTTATATTGTTCACTATTGTTGTGAGCCGTTCCGAGTCTTCGGAGAGGGGCAGCATACAAATCTAATAAATTATTATTATTATTATTATTATTATTATTATTATTATTATTATTATTTATTAGATTTGTATGCCGCCCCTCTCCGAAGACTCGGGGCGGCTCACAACAGTAATAAGAAACAGTGTAACAATTGGACAAATCAAATAATAAAAAATATATAAAAACCCCAACAATTAAAAACCATGCAGCACAGGGGTAGTGATTTCTGACCGTCTCAAAATGGGTGAGCAGTGTGGTCGGGCGGTAGGAAAAGCAAGTAGGATGCTTGGCTGCATAGCTAGAGGTATAACAAGCAGGAAGAGGGAGATTGTGATCCCCTTATATAGAGCACTGGTGAGACCACATTTGGAGTACTGTGTCCAGTTCTGGAGACCTCACCTACAAAAAGATATTGACAAAATTGAACGGGTCCAAAGACGGGCTACAAGAATGGTGGAAGGTCTTAAGCATAAAAAGTATCACGAAAGACTTAATGAACTCAATCTCTATAGTCTGGAGGACAGAAGGGAAAGGAGGGACATGATCGAAACATTTAAATATGTCAAAGGGTTAAATAAGTTTCAGGAGGGAAGTGTTTTTAATAGGAAAGTGAACACAAGAACAAGGGGACACAATCTGAAGTTATTTGGGGGAAAGATCAAAGGCAACATGAGAAAATATTATTTTACTGAAAGAGTAGTAGATCCTTGGAACAAACTTCCAGCAGACGTAGTTGGTAAATCCACAGTAACTGAATTTAAACATGCCTGGGATAAACATATTTATTTATTTATTTATTTATTTATTGGATTTGTATGCCGCCCCTCTCCAGAGACTCGGGGCGGCTAACAGCGACAATAAAAAAGTGTACAATAGTAATTTGGTATTGATGATTAAAAATCAATTAATATAAAAACCAAACATACATACATACATACCATGCATAGAATTGTAAAGGCCTAGGGGGAAAGAGGATCTCAATTCCCCCATGCCTGGCGGCAGAGGTGGGTTTTAAGTTGTTTACGAAAGGCAAGGAGGGTGGGGGCAGTTCTAATCTCTGGGGGGAGTTGGTTCCAGAGGGCCGGGGCCGCCACAGAGAAGGTTCTTCCCCTGGGTCCCGCCAGGCGACATTGCTTAGTTGACGGGACCCGGAGAAGATCCACTCTGTGGGACCTAACTGGTCGCTGGGATTCGTGCAGCAGAAGGCGGTCCCTGAGGTAATCTGGTCCGGTGCCATGAAGGGCTTTATAGGTCATAACCAACACTTTGAATTGTGACCGGAAACTGATCGGCAACCAATGCAGATTGCGGAGTGTTGGTGTGACATGGGCATATTTGGGAAAGCCCATGATTGCTCTCGCAGCTGCATTCTGCACGATCTGAAGTTTCCGAACATTTTTCAAAGGTAGCCCCATGTAGAGAGCGTTACAGTAGTCAAGCCTCGAGGTGATGAGGGCATGAGTGACCGTGAGCAGTGACTCCTGGTCCAAGTAGGGTCGCAACTGGTGCACCAGGCGAACCTGGGCAAACGTCCCCCTCGCCACAGCTGAAAGATGTTTCTCTAATGTGAGCTGTGGATCGAGGAGGACGCCCAAGTTGCGAACCTTCTCTGAGGGGGCCAGTGATTCTCCCCCCAGGGTAATGGACGGACAGATGGAGTTGTCCTTGGGAGGTAAGATCCACAGCCACTCCGTCTTGTCTGGGTTGAGTTTGAGCTTGTTGACACTCATCCAGGCCCTAACATCCTCCAGGCACCGGCCCATCACTTCCACTGCTTCGTTGGCTGGACATGGGGTGGAGATGTATAACTGGGTATCATCAGCGTATTGATGATACCTCACCCCATGCCCTTGGATGATCTCACCTAGCGGTTTCATGTAGATATTAAATAGCAGGGAGGAGAGGACCGACCCCCGAGGCACCCCACAAGGGAGAGACCTAGAGGTCGACCTCTGATCCCCTACTAACACCGACTGCGACCGACCAGAGAGGTATGAGGAGAACCACTGAAGAACAGTGCCTCCCACTCCCAACCCCTCTAGTCGGTGCAGAAGGATACCATGGTCGATGGTATCGAAAGCCGCTGAGAGGTCAAGAAGCACCAGGACAGAGGACAAGCCCCTGTCCTGGGCCCGCCAGAGATCATCCATCAACGCGACCAAAGCAGTTTCCGTGCTGTAGCCGGGCCTGAATCCAGACTGTTGAGGACCTAGATAATCGGCTTCTTCCAAGGACCGCTGGAGCTGAAGTGCCACCACTTTCTCAACAACCTTCCCCATAAAGGGAAGGTGGGAGACTGGACGGTAGTTATTGAGTATGGCTGGGTCCAGGGAAGGCTTCTTGAGGATATTCATCCTAAGATAAAATACAGGAAATAGTATAAGGGCAGACTAGAATGACCAGGAGGTCTTTTTCTGCCGTCAGTCTTCTATGTTTCTATGTTTCTATACATACCAAACATGAAATATAAAAAGCCTGGGGGAGATGTCTTAGTTCCCTCATGCCTGGCGATACAGGTGGTTCTTGAGTAACTTGCGAAAGACAAGGAGGGTGGGGGCCGTTCTAATCTCCGGGGGGAGTTGGTTCCAGAGGGCCAGAGCCGCCACAGAGAAGGCTCTTCCCCTGGGGCCCGCCAAACGACACTGTTTGGTCGATGGGATCTGGAGAAGGCCAACTCTGTGGGACCTTATCGGCCGCTGGGTTTCGTGCGGTAGAAGGCGGTTCCGGAGGTATTCTGGTCCAATGCCAAGGGCCAGCTGGTCATTGTGTGCACATGTGCGCTAGAAACTCAGAAGAGGAACGGGCAATGCTGTGCATACCAGGTGACATGGCTCTGTGTGCCACTTTGAGGTCATGTGCCATAGGTTCGCCATCACGGCTCTAAAAACAACAGAATCTCACTTTAGCTTCCGCTAGCCTGTTTTGCCAGCCCTGAGTCAGTTCTGAGAGTGTATAGCAGCCTTGATGAAAACCTTTCTGTGTTTCTTGATTCAAAGCACTCATATCTCACGACTCTGGATCAAAGTTGCCAATTCTTGCCTTGCTTTTTCATCAATAGTTTTATCTGGAGGTTGACTTTCTCTTGACCTTCGACATATCCTTAATCTACTCTCATCCATAATTTTCCTTGATGTATCACCGGTTGTAATATAAGAACCCGAGACTGATTACCTGATCTTTCGTATTCTTTGGTTGTCTATGCTCTCTAAATTAAGAAGATGACCTGAGGTTTCTGAGGAAGCCTTTGTTTGGGAAAACAATATACACTGCTCAAAAAAAATAAAGGGAACATTTAAAAAAAAGAATATAACTTCAAGTAAATCAAACTTCTGTGAAATCAAACTGTCCACTTAGGAAGCAACATTGATTGACAGTCAATTTCACCTGCTGTTGTGCAAATGGAATAGTTGTGCAAATGAAATACTCAGTGAGAATATTTCATTCATTCCAATCTAGGATGTGTTATTTGAGTTTTCCCTTTATTTTTTTGAGCAGTGTACATACAGTATATTTAAATGGAATTTATTAATTTTCCATACTTTTATTTAAGAAACAGTATTACAATAAATACAATAAGTTATTCTGCATTGTTACATAGTTGCATATGTTTCCTTTGAGCGTCATTGCATTTTATACACTTAATCGCATTGTACTTAGTCTTATTTTTTTACAATAATTAGAATACTTGTACATTTCTTTTTACATATTATACTTCTATTTTAGCTCTTTCTTTTCATTTTTGTTTTTTCTGTGCTTGATCCATCGATACCATCTATCCCAGATTTCAAAATATTCTGAATCATTCTGGCCTCACAAGTCAATTGTTACCCTATCCATTTCAGCACATTCATATATTTTTTAAATTATTATATTCTGGGAGTGGTGGTGGTGGTGCTATTCTGAGTCTTTCCAAAATTGAGCCACAGTGGTTATGTGGAGTATTAAATACTTGATACTGTTGGTATAATTTTTCCTAAATATTCCTAAGAGGAGGAGTTCCATGTAAATTTATTTATTTATTTTGTCCAATACACAATGAGAGTTTTAGTATATATATATACACACACACACATAGTAAAATACATGATGAAGGTTATAGAAGAGATACTCATAGTAAAATATATCTAAGAAAGAATAGAAAAGAAGCTATAGTAATAGAAGATACCATTGAAAGAATAGAACAAGAGATATAGGAATAGAAGAAAGGTATAGGAGATATAGGAGAGCAATAGGACAGGGGACGGAAGGCACTCTAGTGCCCTTGTACTCGCCCCTTACTGACCTCTTAGGAATCTGGATAGGTCAACAGTAGATAATCTAAGGGTAAAGTGTTGGGGGTTTGGGGATGACACTATGGAGTCCGATAATGAGTTCCATGCTTCGACAACTCGGTTACTGAAGTCTTATTTTTTACAGTCAAGTTTGGAGTGGTTAATATTAAGTTTAAATCTGTTGTGTGCTCTTGTGTTGTTGTGGTTGAAGCTGAAGTAGTCGCCGACAGGCAGGACATTGCAGCATATGATCTTGTGGGCAATACTTACAAATAGAATACAAATTCTATTTGTAATTGGATGATTTCTTGCAAGAAAACAATATTTTTTAATGTGGGGTCCTTGGTGCTCTCAGAGCTTAGTTGGTTTCTTTCAGGCATTTCTTTACATCATCAAAATATTTTTTTAAAAAATCATAGAAACACCCACCACAAACTACACTTTGGAAACTTAATTTTAAGCATTATCTCTGTTTCCTATCTGCATTGTGACTAGTTTCCAAAGCACCAGGAAACTACAAAATAGAAGTTATCTTCGGTAGTGGTAACAACCAAGGGACAAATAAAATATAGAGAGTGTGGGAGAATAGCCAGGAATCTTAATGGCAATCCCTACTGCTAATAAAAATAGTTGATGATTTTTCCTGGATTTTTACAGTGTAGATCCCATGTGATATTTGCAGTTGCATGGAGCACCAAGAGACAGCATACAATCATTTTCATCCTTAATGGAATTCATAGCCTGATCTTATTTAGAACAGAACAGAACGGAATGGAACAGAACAGAGTGGAGCGGAACGGAGTGGAACAGAACGGAACAGAACAGAACAGGAGTTGGGAGGGATCTTGGAGGTCTTCTAGTCCAACTTCAGCCAAATGGTTATCCAACATATTCTTAAAAACTTCCAGATTTGGAGCACTCATAACTTCTGGGGTGTTCTAACTGTCAGGAAATGTCTCCTTAGTTCTAAGTTGCTTCTCTCCTTCTTTAGTTTCCACCCATTGCTTCTTGTTCAACCCTCAAGTGCTTTGGAGAATAGGTGGACTCCTTCTTCTTTGTGGCAATCCCTGAGATATTGGAACACTGCTATCATGTCTCCCCTGGTCCTTCTTTTCATTAAACTAGACATACCCATTTCCTGCAACCATTCTTCATATGTTTTAACCTCCAGTCCCCTAATCATTTTGTTGCTCTTCTCTGTACTCTCTTTTTTATGATGTCAAAGTACAGTGGTCCTTGAGTTCAATTTACAATAGCGGGTTTGTATGTTATAGAATAAGTTTAGGCTTCTTGCATCTCGCGACTCTTGCAGCTAAAGAAAGTAATTGAAATAGCTATTTCCTTCGCTCCTCCCT